>NC_053393.1:114385327-114559327 GCF_905171765.1 Bufo bufo | reverse complement strand
CCTTTACAATGCATCACAATACTTCTGTATTGTAATGCATTGGCTTACAGCAGGGGTCCGGCTATCAGTGACTGCTGGACCCCTGCCGCTGATCGGGCGGGCGCAGCTACTGCACACGCCCGATCAGCGCACCGTAATAGTATGCCGCTGGGCGGCAAGTCACGTCCCGCTGCGCCGTACTATTACGTCGCTGGTCGGGAAGAGGTTAGGAGACTTGCGACTATTTTAGTAGAAAAAATTGTCTTACGTCTCTTTTTGAACTGGCCGTGTGACATTTAGGGTCAATTCACACGTCCGTAAGTGTTTTGCAGTCTGCAAATTGCCAATCCACAAAATACGAACTCCGGCCGTGTGCGTTCGCATTTTACTGACCACATATGGCCTTCCCTATGATAAAAATGCCTCCTCTTGTCCAACAATAATAGGACATGCTTTATCTTTTTTGTGGGGCTGGGGAACAGAACTACGGATGCGTACAGCACATGGTGTGCTGTCTGCATCTTTTTCGGCCCCATTGAAATGAATTGTTTAAATTGCGGAATGGATGCAGATCCAGAACTACAGACCTGTGAATGGACCCTTAGTCACATAGCTGGTTTCATGCCATGTTCGGCTGTTGGGCAGGACAGGGGGGCGAGCCGAGGGCCATTCCAGGGCCGGGACTCCGGCCTCTGCAAAGTTACTAACATTTACAACTGGAAACAGGGGTAAATGTTGGTGAGAAGCTATGCCAGCCAGGGACTGGTGTAGTTTTTATCGCCATGGGCAAGGACTGTCATAGATAGGTGCACACTTCATCATAAATTAGACAAATCTTATGGAAGCTCATGGGGTAAACTCAGACCGCAGTAAAAAGTTCCCAATTCAGTTGTATGGAGCCATCACAGAAATGTCTACAACAAACATGGTGCATATAAATATATGCAACCTAAAGGATGTTGATCAGGACTCCCCCTGCAGCTGCATCCCATAGACATCCATGCTTCGAGGGCTGAATTATTATAAAGATTATATTACTGATACTTCAGAACATGTACAGGGCATTATTTGTCCCATTACAACAACGTATTCCCTATCCACAGGATGTGGGTAAGCGTCTTATCGGTGGGGGTCTAACCACTGGAGCTGAGAACGGGGGCCGTGTTCCACCATTTGAATAGAGTTGAAGACATGCATGAGTGTCCACCGCTCTATTCAGCTCTATAGGACTGCCGGAGATAGCCAAGTACTAGCCCATGGGTATTTCTGGCAACCCTATAGAGCTTAATTGATTGTCAGCACGCTTATGATTGGTATAAGTCCCAGCGGTCAGACCGCCACCAATAAGACAGTTGTCCATATACTGTGAGAATTCCTTGAAAACCACTTTAAGCACACTACTCTACTATATACAGGGAGTGCAGAATTATTAGGCAAGTTGTATTTTTGAGGATTAATTTTATTATTGAACATCAACCATGTTCTCAATGAACCCAAAAAACTCATTAATATCAAAGCTGAATATTTTTGGAAGTAGTTTTTAGTTTGTTTTTAGTTTTAGCTATTTTAGGGGGATATCTGTGTGTGCAGGTGACTATTACTGTGCATAATTATTAGGCAACTTAACAAAAAACAAATATATACCCATTTCAATTATTTATTTTTACCAGTGAAACCAATATAACATCTCAACATTCACAAATATACATTTATGACATTCAAAAACAAAACAAAAACAAATCAGTGACCAATATAGCCACCTTTCTTTGCAAGGACACTCAAAAGCCTGCCATCCATGGATTCTGTCAGTGTTTTGATCTGTTCACCATCAACATTGCGTGCAGCAGCAACCACAGCCTCCCAGACACTGTTCAGAGAGGTGTACTGTTTTCCCTCCTTGTAAATCTCACATTTGATGATGGACCACAGGTTCTCAATGGGGCTCAGATCAGGTGAACAAGGAGGCCATGTCATTAGATTTTCTTCTTTTATACCCTTTCTTGCCAGCCACGCTGTGGAGTACTTGGACGCGTGTGATGGAGCATTGTCCTGCATGAAAATCATGTTTTTCTTGAAGGATGCAGACTTCTTCCTGTACCACTGCTTGAAGAAGGTGTCTTCCAGAAACTGGCAGTAGGACTGGGAGTTGAGCTTGACTCCATCCTCAACCCGAAAAGGCCCCACAAGCTCATCTTTGATGATACCAGCCCAAACCAGTACTCCACCTCCACCTTGCTGGCGTCTGAGTCGGACTGGAGCTCTCTGCCCTTTACCAATCCAGCCACGGGCCCATCCATCTGGCCCATCAAGACTCACTCTCATTTCATCAGTCCATAAAACCTTAGAAAAATCAGTCTTGAGATATTTCTTGGCCCAGTCTTGACGTTTCAGCTTGTGTGTCTTGTTCAGTGGTGGTCATCTTTCAGCCTTTCTTACCTTGGCCATGTCTCTGAGTATTGCACACCTTGTGCTTTTGGGCACTCCAGTGATGTTGCAGCTCTGAAATATGGCCAAACTGGTGGCAAGTGGCATCTTGGCAGCTGCACGCTTGACTTTTCTCAGTTCATGGGCAGTTATTTTGCGCCTTGGTTTTTCCACACGCTTCTTGCGACCCTGTTGACTATTTTGAATGAAACGCTTGATTGTTCGATGATCACGCTTCAGAAGCTTTGCAATTTTAAGAGTGCTGCATCCCTCTGCAAGATATCTCACTATTTTTGACTTTTCTGAGCCTGTCAAGTCCTTCTTTTGACCCATTTTGCCAAAGGAAAGGAAGTTGCCTAATAATTATGCACACCTAATATAGGGTGTTGATGTCATTAGACCACACCCCTTCTCATTACAGAGATGCACATCACCTAATATGCTTAATTGGTAGTAGGCTTTCGAGCCTATACAGCTTGGAGTAAGACAACATGCATAAAGAGGATGATGTGGTCAAAATACTCATTTGCCTAATAATTCTGCACTCCCTGTATATATAGTGTTGAGCACGAATATTCGAATTGCACATTTTAATAGCGAATATCGCCACTTTGAGAATTTGCAAATATTCAGAATATAGTGCTATATATTCGTATTCGCGAATAGTGTTGAATATTCTAATCACATATTTACCGCAAATTTATCACGAATATATTACATTGCCGAGTTTCGCAATCAAGTAAACAATGACTGGAGATCACAAATTCTCTAATTTGCGAATTTATGGCGAATATTCGGCCAAAAATTCACTAAATATCGTGAATTTGAATATTGCCTATGCCGCCCATCATATATATACTGGAAGTGTCGTTCTGCTGAGGTTGGTTGCTGAATTGTTTCGAAGAATCTATTAGTAGTAGGTATACAAGGACTTGGCCTGCATGGGAAAGCAATGTCATTAGGCTAAAACTAATAAAGCACATGAGTGACACTTAGTCTTTTGTCCCTTCAACCCCTTAGTTGTTTTCTCAATAATTGAGTCAAACAAGCTGTTAAGGACAACAGTTGGCGGGCATAAGGAGGTCAAAGGAACATTGGTAGGCAGAGCGTACAGATGACTTTGTACCTTTGCATATGGTAAAATGAAATTACACATTAGCTGCAATGGCTGGACACAATTATAGCATTTTGTAAAAGACAATTAGGCAGACTTGCTAATACTATCAGTGTAGACAAGACAGCTTTGAAAAGTGCCAGATTTATCATAATAGCTGATGCTAGATAAATATAGTGTCTAAGTTCATACCACCTATTAGTTGGCTTAGGGCTCTTTCACACTTGCGTTGTTCTGTTCCGGCATAGAGTTCCGTCGTCGGGGCTCTATGCCGGAAGAATCCTGATCAGGATTATCCCCATGCATTCTGAATGGAGAGAAATCCGTTCAGGATGCATCAGGATGTCTTCAGTTCCGGACCGGAACGTTTTTTGGCCGGAGAAAATACCGCAGCATGCTGCGCTTTTTGCTCCGGCCAAAAATCCTGAACACTTGCCGCAAGGCCGGATCCGGAATTAATGCCCATTGAAAGGCATTAATCCGGATCCGGCCTTAAGCTAAACGTCGTTTCGGCGCATTACCGGATCCGATGTTTAGCTTTTTCTGAATGGTTACCATGGCTGCCAGGACGCTAAAGTCCTGTTTGCCATGGTAAAGTGTAGTGGGGAGCGGGGGAGCAGTATACTTACCGTCCGTGCGGCTCCCGGGGCGCTTCAGAGTTACGTCAGGGCGCCCCACGTGCATGGATGACGTGATCGCATGGATCACGTCATCCATGCGCATGGGGCGCTCTGACGTCATTCTGGAGTGCCCCGGGAGCCGCACGGACGGTAAGTATACTGCTCCCCCGCTCCCCACTACTACTATGGCAACCAGGACTTTAATAGCGTCCTGGCTGCCATAGTAACACTGAACGCATTTTGAAGACGTCTTCAAATGCTTTCAGTTCACTTGCGTTGTTACGGATCCGGCGGGCACCTCCGGCAAATGGAGTACACGAAGGATCTGGACAACGCAAGTGTGAAAGAGGCCTTACTTTACACCAGTAAAAATGCAAAAATGGTGCACATTGTTGCGATTTAAATCACACCCCTTTTCAGTCGGTCATGCCCCCTTTCCTGCTAAGCCATACCCCATGTCAAACAAGTCTAAAAAGTGTCTAAAACATGCAATAAATGTGGTTAAAAGCATATAATAGTGTATTCTAAGGAAATCTCCCCCAGAGTTGCTATACCATGTTCTGTCTGTTCTGATGGGGGCAGACTGAGAACTTAAAGTGGCCCTGGAAAAAAAAGTAACAGTGGCCCCATTTTGTCAGCCTGGCAAACACAAGTAGGTCTAGCTAACACAAGGTGGGGCTTGCAATACCACAGTGCAGCACAGACTACTGTCAAAGCAGAACCAAATGCCACACTGTAGCACAAAATACCGCTACAACAGAACCAAATGCTACAGTCAGCATAATTTACAGTCCTAGCAGAACAAAATACAACAGCGCAGCACAAAATGCTGCATGAACTAAACAAAATACTTCCCCAGAATGTGCAGCTCTGTGCTGGGCATTGCCAACTGCTGTGTTCTCATCCTCAAGTTGTCTCTACTTAAGACATGAAGGAGGAGGTTGAGGAGGTGTAATATGGGCCACAGCACTGAGCCAGCCCTAAGTTCAGCATGCTGCCTGGACATACAGGAAAAAACAGCACTACATACCTCTTATATCCAGTGACGTCTCCTCTAATGTAGAATTTCTCTTTCCTCATATTCTGAATTCAGAGCAGACCACAATGATGGTTTTCAGATGTGTCTTGTCTCTAAAGAGTTTGTTAGGCTAGTTGTACACTAGTGCTAGCGATCCGTGAGGCTGTTCTGGCAGGGAGCAGCCAGCCGGATCACTCTGAATTCAGGCATTGCTGTAAGCTTGTAAGGCTCCGGAACCAGCGAAAATCTGGTGGAATTTCGGCAAATATGCTGAGAATCAGCCAGAAGAAAAATACTAAAGAAAACAGCCTGCTGGTATCTGCCACTAGTGTGAATGTAGCCTTAAACAGATATTTAGATTCCCCACTTTTCCATCATTCTCCCCATCCTGGTGCCCAAACAGTGCCATCCGGGTGCCACCCCAACACTGTGCCTGCTTTGCTCCCCAATGTCCCCAAATACAATACTGTAGAAAAAAATCACTGTCAATGCAGTAATACTACCTCTATAGTGCCCCCTAAAATGCCTCAAGTAACAATGCCCCTATAATGTCCCCGTATTAATAATGCCCCTATAGTGCCCCTAGTAATAATGTCCCTATAGTGCCCCCATATTAATAATGCCTCCTGTAGTGCCTCTAGTAATAATATTGCCATCATATTAATAATGCCCCTATAGTGCCCCCAGTAATGATTTTGCCCCTATAGTACCCATAGTAATTATGCACTCTATAATGCCCTCAGTAATAATAATATAGTGCCCAAAGTATTAATAAATCCACTATAGCATCTTCAGCAATAATAATCCCCCCTATTGTTCCCCCAGGAATAATAATGACCCAGATAGGGTCTCCTGCAACAATGATACCCCCTCTATTGTCCATCAGCAATAATAATGCATCTTAAAGTGCCTCCATTATTAATGCCCCCTATAGTGCCTTCACTAATAAAAATGCCCCCCCCCCATTGTGATCCCAGTTGTGAAAATGTCCCCTATTGTGCTCCCATTTATGTCCTACCCTATAATACCTAATATTAAACATGTTTCCATAATGCCACCAGTATTGACCCACATAGTGCTCATAGTATTAGACAAATCCCCATAGTGCTCCAAGAATATTCTCTATGCTTACAGATTCATTGTATATATGTTTTATGAACTTCTGATAAATAATATGTGATAATCCAACACTAGCTAGGTTCTCTTATACTAGGATATGGTGAACATCACCATTTCTCAAGGCAACATCCTGACAGTGAAACGATTGCCAAAGACCACCTGCTAGAACTTGCAAAGATCATCATGAGGGCATCCTGTATGTTTACATGGGAGATGTAGGACCATATTATATGTCAGGCATTCAAAAATATGGTTGCACTTAGTTCTCCTGAAGTGTGCATTAGCTCTCCTATCTAGCAAACAAAGAGGGTGGGTTAAAAAAAATTTGGAGGCACCCTCTATGATTTCTGTTAGTCTTAATAAGACATATGGACAGATGTTGTACTAATTAGACTTTAAAAGTGACACTGTAAACAATGATCTATTCTATACATATACATACATACTATTTTGCTATCACAATATAATTATACATAATTATAGTTATTACACTTTATATAATTATCATACTATACACAATATAGGTATTATCATCACACACACTATTGTGACATCATGCTAACAGAGTCCAGTTTATACAAACACATAAGGTATACTGTACAGGCTATTGTGGTGGCATTATGATGTACAGCTCATGCTATAAACATCTTTGTAATCATTACAATAGAGTCCAGCCTATGAATATGCACACTATTATGGCATCATGGCAATAGGGTACAGCCTATAAATGTGACAACATCATCACTGTCGTGACATCATGAAAATCATGACCCAAACCTATCAATGCACATACACGGTATTGAGACCTCATAACAATAGAGCACAGCCTGTAAATACACACACTACTGTGACATCACCGCAATGGAGTACAGCCTATAAACTCCAAACGCACATATTTAAAATAAATTTACTGCTTAAAGCTAGAAAAATAACGTCATAGGTTAAATCACAAATTTTATGCACTATGATTTATTTTCATCATCCAAACCAAGCATGAAGCTCCTCATAGGACCCCTAGATAGAACACCTGAAAAATATATATTTATGGGGGATGAGAGGTTGTGAGAGGGAAAATTTCTCAAGTATCTTGTTGGACCTCACCAGTTGTTCTACAGTAAGTTGGATGCATTTCCTGTCTTTTTCTCAAGTGTATATCATATCTGTGGCTGTCTAATTAGTACACGTCATCTCTGTGTTTAGAATCAGCAGAGCGCATTTCCACACTATTGTGTTGGCCTCATTCCCTCCATGCTGTCACGGCCCTGAATGTGGTAACTTCTGCCCTTTGTCTTTGCCAAAGCAAAAGTGCTATCTTTAGGAAACTAACGGAGCAAGGAGAGCAAGTTTAGGCAGTCAGAAATATAATGAATTACTTAGCGACATGTGATCAACAAAGTCTTGTGTAGATTTTACTTTTATTATCACTTTTGAAACCTGAAAGTAGTATTGTATAGAATTTGTATACAGCTGAAAGTGATCAGCGCAACTTGCTGTGCACGGATGTTGATGTCTCCAGAAACAGCACCTGTGAATGAGGTTCTTCATTAAAAAAAAAAAACAGCTTTTATTTTAATCCTTTTAAAACCAACTTCAAGCGGTAATCAAATCACATACAATGTGGTACAACAGAAGTATGTGTGAATAGGGATGAGCGAACCCGAACTGTATAGTTCGGCTTCATACCGAATTTTGGGGTGTCCGTGACACGGACCCGAACCCGAACATTTTCGTAAAAGTCCGGGTTCGGGTTCGGTGTTCGGCGCTTTCTTGGCGCTTTTTGAAAGGTTGCAAAGCAGCCAATCAACAAGCGTCATACTACTTGTCCCAAGAGGCCATCACAGCCATGCCTACTATTGGCATGGCTGTGATTGGCCAGTGCACCATGTGACCCAGCCTCTATTTAAGCTGGAGTCACGTAGCGCTGCACGTCACTCTGCTATGATCAGTATAGGGAGAGGTTGCAGCTGCGACGTTAGGGCGAGATTAGGCAGATTAACTCCTCCAAAAGACTTCATTCTGTGATCGATCTGCAGCTGTGGATCATTGAAGTGCTATTATTGACTTGCTCAATTTTTTGAGGCTGCCCAGAGCGTTTTTAGATCACTTTTTTTCTGGGGTGATCGGCGGCCATTTTGTGACTTGTGGTTCGCCAGCACGAGCTATCACCAAGTGTATTTAACCATCGATAGTGTGGTTATTTTGTGCTATATCCTACATCAGCTGCAGGCTGAGCCTGAGTCACCGAAGTGCATTTAACAATCAACAGTCTGGTTATTTTTTGGCCATATACTACATCAGCTGCAGGCTGAGCCTGTTTCACCCAAGTGCATTTAACCATCAACAGTCTGATTATTTTTTGGCCATATACTACATCAGCTGCAGGCTGAGCCTGTGTCACCCAAGTGCATTTAACCATCAACAGTGTGGTTATTTTTTGGCCATATTTTACATCAGGGGCAAGTTGAGCCTGTCACCCAGCGCCTAAAAAATAGACCTGACATTTCTATTCAACCAAATCTGCACAGTTTTAGCTGGTCAAGTTATTTGTAGTGACCGTCAAAGCAGACTTTTTGTTCTGGGTTGAAAAAGCATTCCCAAATTTGCATTCTGAAAATAACTAGTTTGTGGTATTTCAGGCCTACTTGAAATCTATCCCAAAAAGAAAATCTTACATTGAAGTTATTGATAGTGTCATTCAGAAAAACCTAAGACACACGCTAGCATGCTGATAGAAGTGTCATTCTGTGATTAAACCTATAACTGTCACACAGCGCAAAAAAAAAACAGGTCTCACATCTCTATTCAACCAAATCTGCACAGTTTTAGCTGGTCAAGTTATTTGTAGTGACCGTCAAAGCAGACTTTTTGTTCTGGGTTGAAAAAGCATTCCCAAATTTGCCATTCTGAAAATAACTAGTTTGTGGTATTTCAGGCCTACTTGAAATCTATCCCAAAAAGAAAAACTTACATTGAAGTTATTGATAGTATCATTCAGAAAAACCTAAGACACACGCTAGCGTGCTGATAGAAGTGTCATTCTGTGATTAAACCTATAACTGTCACACAGCGCAAAAAAAAACAGGTCTCACATCTTTATTCAACCAAATCTGCACAGTTTTAGCTGGTCAAGTTATTTGTAGTGACCGTCAAAGCAGACTTTTTGTTCTGGGTTGAAAAAGCATTCCCAAATTTGCCATTCTGAAAATAACTAGTTTGTGGTATTTCAGGCCTACTTGAAATCTATCCCAAAAAGAAAATCTTACATTGAAGTTATTGATAGTATCATTCAGAAAAACCTAAGACACACGCTAGCGTGCTGATAGAAGTGTCATTCTGTGATTAAACCTATAACTGTCACACAGCGCAAAAAAAAACAGGTCTCACATCTCTATTCAACCAAATCTGCACAGTTTTAGCTGGTCAAGTTATTTGTAGTGACCGTCAAAGCAGACTTTTTGTTCTGGGTTGAAAAAGCATTCCCAAATTTGCCATTCTGAAAATAACTAGTTTGTGGTATTTCAGGCCTACTTGAAATCTATCCCAAAAAGAAAATCTTACATTGAAGTTATTGATAGTATCATTCAGAAAAACCTAAGACACACGCTAGCGTGCTGATAGAAGTGTCATTCTGTGATTAAACCTATAACTGTCACACAGCGCAAAAAAAAACAGGTCTCACATCTTTATTCAACCAAATCTGCACAGTTTTAGCTGGTCAAGTTATTTGTAGTGACCGTCAAAGCAGACTTTTTGTTCTGGGTTGAAAAAGCATTCCCAAATTTGCCATTCTGAAAATAACTAGTTTGTGGTATTTCAGGCCTACTTGAAATCTATCCCAAAAAGAAAATCTTACATTGAAGTTATTGATAGTATCATTCAGAAAAACCTAAGACACACGCTAGCGTGCTGATAGAAGTGTCATTCTGTGATTAAACCTATAACTGTCACACAGCGCAAAAAAAACCAGGTCTCACATCTCTATTCAACCAAATCTGCACAGTTTTAGCTGGTCAAGTTATTTGTAGTGACCGTCAAAGCAGACTTTTTGTTCTGGGTTGAAAAAGCATTCCCAAATTTGCCATTCTGAAAATAACTAGTTTGTGGTATTTCAGGCCTACTTGAAATCTATCCCAAAAAGAAAATCTTACATTGAAGTTATTGATAGTATCATTCAGAAAAACCTAAGACACACGCTAGCGTGCTGATAGAAGTGTCATTCTGTGATTAAACCTATAACTGTCACACAGCGCAAAAAAAAACAGGTCTCACATCTTTATTCAACCAAATCTGCACAGTTTTAGCTGGTCAAGTTATTTGTAGTGACCGTCAAAGCAGACTTTTTGTTCTGGGTTGAAAAAGCATTCCCAAATTTGCCATTCTGAAAATAACTAGTTTGTGGTATTTCAGGCCTACTTGAAATCTATCCCAAAAAGAAAATCTTACATTGAAGTTATTGATAGTATCATTCAGAAAAACCTAAGACACACGCTAGCGTGCTGATAGAAGTGTCATTCTGTGATTAAACCTATAACTGTCACACAGCGCAAAAAAAAACAGGTCTCACATCTCTATTCAACCAAATCTGCACAGTTTTAGCTGGTCAAGTTATTTGTAGTGACCGTCAAAGCAGACTTTTTGTTCTGGGTTGAAAAAGCATTCCCAAATTTGCCATTCTGAAAATAACTAGTTTGTGGTATTTCAGGCCTACTTGAAATCTATCCCAAAAAGAAAATCTTACATTGAAGTTATTGATAGTATCATTCAGAAAAACCTAAGACACACGCTAGCGTGCTGATAGAAGTGTCATTCTGTGATTAAACCTATAACTGTCACACAGCGCAAAAAAAAACAGGTCTCACATCTTTATTCAACCAAATCTGCACAGTTTTAGCTGGTCAAGTTATTTGTAGTGACCGTCAAAGCAGACTTTTTGTTCTGGGTTGAAAAAGCATTCCCAAATTTGCCATTCTGAAAATAACTAGTTTGTGGTATTTCAGGCCTACTTGAAATCTATCCCAAAAAGAAAATCTTACATTAAAGTTATTGATAGTATCATTCAGAAAAACCTAAGACACACGCTAGCGTGCTGATAGAAGTGTCATTCTGTGATTAAACCTATAACTGTCACACAGCGCAAAAAAAAACAGGTCTCACATCTTTATTCAACCAAATCTGCACAGTTTTAGCTGGTCAAGTTATTTGTAGTGACCGTCAAAGCAGACTTTTTGTTCTGGGTTGAAAAAGCATTCCCAAATTTGCCATTCTGAAAATAACTAGTTTGTGGTATTTCAGGCCTACTTGAAATCTATCCCAAAAAGAAAATCTTACATTGAAGTTATTGATAGTATCATTCAGAAAAACCTAAGACACACGCTAGCGTGCTGATAGAAGTGTCATTCTGTGATTAAACCTATAACTGTCACACAGCGCAAAAAAAAACAGGTCTCACATCTCTATTCAACCAAATCTGCACAGTTTTAGCTGGTCAAGTTATTTGTAGTGACCGTAAAAGCAGACTTTTTGTTCTGGGTTGAAAAAGCATTCCCAAATTTGCCATTCTCAAAATTGTGGTGAACGGGAACAATGAGGAAAACATCTAATAAGGGACGTGGACGCGGACGTGGACATGGTCGTGGTGGTGTTAGTGGACCCTCTGGTGCTGGGAGAGGACGTGGCCGTTCTGCCACAGCCACACGTCCTAGTGAACCAACTACCTCAGGTCCCAGTAGCCAGCAGAATTTACAGCGATATTTGGTGGGGCCCAATGCTGTTCTAAGGATGGTAAGGCCTGAGCAGGTGCAGGCATTAGTCAATTGGGTGGCCGACAGTGGATCCAGCACGTTCACATTATCTCCCACCCAGTCTTCTGCAGAAAGCGCACAGATGGCGCATGAAAAACAAGCCCATCGGTCTGTCACATCACCCCCATGCATATCAGGGAAACTGTCTGAGCCTCAAGTTATGCAGCAGTCTCTTATGCTGTTTGAAGACTCTGCTGCCAGGGTTTCCCAAGGGCATCCACCTAGCCCTTCCCCAGGGGTGGAAGAGATAGAATGCACTAACGCACAACCACTTATTTTTCCTGATGATGAGGACATGGGAATACCACCTCAGCACGTCTCTGATGATGACGAAACACAGGTGCCAACTGCTGCGTCTTTCTGCAGTGTGCAGACTGAACAGGAGGTCAGGGATCAAGACTGGGTGGAAGACGATGCAGGGGACGATGAGGTCCTAGACCCCACATGGAATGAAGGTCGTGCCACTGACTTTCACAGTTCGGAGGAAGAGGCAGTGGTGAGACCGAGCCAACAGCGTAGCAAAAGAGGGAGCAGTGGGCAAAATCAGAACACCCGCCGCCAAGAGACTCCGCCTGCTACTGACCGCCGCCATCTGGGACCGAGCACCCCAAAGGCAGCTTCAAGGAGTTCCCTGGCATGGCACTTCTTCAAACAATGTGCTGACGACAAGACCCGAGTGGTTTGCACGCTGTGCCATCAGAGCCTGAAGCGAGGCATTAACGTTCTGAACCTTAGCACAACCTGCATGACCAGGCACCTGCATGCAAAGCATGAACTGCAGTGGAGTAAACACCTTAAAAACAAAGAAGTCACTCAGGCTCCCCCTGCTACCTCTTCTGCTGCCTCAGCCTCTTCTGCTGCTGCCGCCGCCTCGGCCTCTTCCTCCGCCTCTGGAGGAACGTTGGCACCTGCCGCCCAGCAAACATGGGATGTACCACCAACACCACCACCTGCGTCACCAAGCATCTCAACCATGTCACACGGCAGCGTTCAGCTCTCCATCTCACAAACATTTGAGAGAAAGCGTAAATTCCCACCTAGCCACCCTCGATCCCTGGCCCTGAATGCCAGCATTTCTAAACTACTGGCCTATGAAATGCTGTCATTTAGGCTGGTGGACACACACAGCTTCAAACAGCTCATGTCGCTTGCTGTCCCACAGTATGTTGTTCCCAGCCGCCACTACTTTTCCAAGAGAGCCGTGCCTTCCCTGCACAAACAAGTGTCCGATAAAATCAAGTGTGCACTGCGCAACGCCATCTGTGGCAAGGTCCACCTAACCACAGATACGTGGACCAGTAAGCACGGCCAGGGACGCTATATCTCCCTAACTGTACACTGGGTAAATGTAGTGGCGGCTGGGTCCCAGGCGGAGAGCTGTTTGGCGCACGTCCTTCCGCCGCCAAGGATCGCAGGGCAACATTCTTTGCCTCCAGTCTCCTCCTCCTCCTACTCAGCTTCCTCCTCCTCTTCTTCCACCTGCTCATCCAGTCAGCCACACACCTTCACCACCAACTTCAGCACAGCCCGGGGTAAACGTCAGCAGGCCATTCTGAAACTCATATGTTTGGGGGACAGGCCCCACACCGCACAGGAGTTGTGGCGGGGTATAGAACAACAGACCGACGAGTGGTTGCTGCCGGTGAGCCTCAAGCCCGGCCTGGTGGTGTGCGATAATGGGCGAAATCTCGTTGCAGCTCTGGGACTAGCTGGTTTGACGCACATCCCTTGCCTGGCGCATGTGCTGAATTTGGTGGTGCAGAAGTTCATTCGCAACTACCCCGACATGTCAGAGCTGCTGCATAAAGTGCGGGCCGTCTGTTCGCGCTTCCGGCGTTCACACCCTGCCGCTGCTCGCCTGTCTGCGCTACAGCGTAACTTCGGCCTTCCCGCTCACCGCCTCATATGCGACGTACCCACCAGGTGGAACTCCACCTTGCATATGCTGGACAGACTGTGCGAGCAGCAGCAGCAGGCCATAGTGGAGTTTCAGCTGCAGCACGCACGGGTCAGTCGCACTGCGGATCAGACCCACTTCACCACCAATGACTGGGCCTCCATGCGAGACCTGTGTGCCCAGTTGCGCTGTTTTGAGTACTCCACCAACATGGCCAGTGGCGATGACGCCGTTATCAGCGTTACAATACCACTTCTATGTCTCCTCGAGAAAACACTTAGGGCGATGATGGAAGAGGAGGTGGCCCAGGAGGAAGAGGAGGAAGAGGGGTCATTTTTAGCACTTTCAGGCCAGTCTCTTCAAAGTGACTCAGAGGGAGGTTTTTTGCAACACCAGAGGCCAGGTACAAATGTGGCCAGACAGGGCCCACTACTGGAGGACGAGGAGGACGAGGATGAGGAGGAGGTGGAGGAGGATGAGGATGAAGCATGTTCACAGCGGGGTGGCACCCAAAGCAGCTCGGGCCCATCACTGGTGCGTGGCTGGGGGGAAACACAGGACGATGACGATACGCCTCCCACAGAGGACAGCTTGTCCTTACCTCTGGGCAGCCTGGCACACATGAGCGACTACATGCTGCAGTGCCTGCGCAACGACAGCAGAGTTGCCCACATTTTAACGTGTGCGGAATACTGGGTTGCCACCCTGCTGGATCCCCGGTACAAAGACAATGTGCCCACCTTACTTCCTACACTGGAGCGTGATAGGAAGATGCGCGAGTACAAGCGCACGTTGGTAGACGCGCTACTGAGAGCATTCCCAAATGTCACAGGGGAACCAGTGGAAGCCCAAGGCGAAGGCAGAGGAGGAGCAAGAGGTCGCCAACGCAGCTGTGTCACGGCCAGCTCCTCTGAGGGCAGGGTTAGCATAGCAGAGATGTGGAAAAGTTTTGTCACCACGCCACAGCTAACTGCACCACCACCTGATATGGAACGTGTTAGCAGGAGGCAACATTTCACTAACATGGTGGAACAGTACCTGTGCACACCCCTCCACGTACTGACTGATGGTTCGGCCCCATTCAACTTCTGGGTCTCCAAATTGTCCACGTGGCCAGAGCTAGCCTTTTATGCCTTGGAGGTACTGGCCTGCCCGGCGGCCAGCGTTTTGTCTGAACGTGTATTCAGCACGGCAGGGGGCGTCATTACAGACAAACGCAGCCGCCTGTCTACAGCCAATGTGGACAAGCTGACGTTCATAAAAATGAACCAGGCATGGATCCCACAGGACCTGTCCATCCCTTGTGCAGATTAGATATTAACTACCTCCCCTTAACAATATATTATTCTACTCCAGGGCACTTCCTCATTCAATACTATTTTTAATTTCATTTTACCATTATATTGCGGGGCAACCCAAAGTTGAATGAACCTCTCCTTTGTCTGGGTGCCGGGGCCTAAATGTGTGACAGTGGCCTGTTCCAGTGGTGGGTGACGTTAAGCCTGATTCTCTGCTATGACATGAAGACAGATTCTGCGCTGACATAAGGCCAGATTCTCTGTTACGGGACCGCTCTCCTCTGTCTGGGTGCCGGGGCCTAAATGTGTGACAGTGGCCTGTACCAGTGGTGGGTGACATGAAGCCTGATTCTCTGCTATGACATGAAGACAGATTCTGCGCTGACATAAGGCCAGATTCTCTGTTACGGGACCTCTCTCCTCTGCCTGGGTGCCTGGGCCTAAATGTGTGACAGTGGCCTGTTCCAGTGGTGGGTGACGTGAAGCCTGATTCTCTGCTATGACATGAATACAGATTCTGCGCTGACCTAAGGCCAGATTCTCTGTTACGGGACCGCTCTCCTCTGTCTGGGTGCCGGGGCCTAAATGTGTGACAGTGGCCTGTTCCAGTGGTGGGTGACGTGAAACCTGATTCTCTGCTATGACATGAAGACAGATTCTGCGCTGACATAAGGCCAGATTCTCTGTTACGGGACCTCTCTCCTCTGCCTGGGTGCCTGGGCCTAAATGTGTGACAGTGGCCTGTTCCAGTGGTGGGTGACGTGAAGCCTGATTCTCTGCTATGACATGAATACAGATTCTGCGCTGACATAAGGCCAGATTCTCTGTTACGGGACCTCTCTCCTCTGCCTGGGTGCCTGGGCCTAAATGTGTGACAGTGGCCTGTTCCAGTGGTGGGTGACGTGAAGCCTGATTCTCTGCTATGACATGAAGACAGATTCTGCGCTGACATAAGGCCAGATTCTCTGTTACGGGACCTCTCTCCTCTGCCTGGGTGCCTGGGCCTAAATGTGTGACAGTGGCCTGTTCCAGTGGTGGGTGACGTGAAGCCTGATTCTCTGCTATGACATGAAGACAGATTCTGCGCTGACATAAGGCCAGATTCTCTGTTACGGGACCGCTCTCCTCTGTCTGGGTGCCGGGGCCTAAATATGTGACAGTGGCCTGTTCCAGTGGTGGGTGACGTGAAGCCTGATTCTCTGCTATGACATGAAGACAGATTCTGTGCTAACATCAGGCCAGATTCTCTGTTACGGTACCTCTCTCCTCTGCCTGGGTGCCGGGGCCTAAATGTGTGACAGTGGCCTGTTCCAGTGGTGGGTGACGTGAAGCCTGATTCTCAGCTATGACATGAAGACTGATTCTGCGCTGACATGAAGCCAGATTCTCTGCTATGGCATGAAGAGACTGATTCTCTGCTGACATGAAGCCAGATTCTTTGCTATGGCATGAAGAGACTGATTCTCTGCTGACGTGAAGCCAGATTCTCTGCTATGGGACCTCTGTCCAATTGATATTGGTTCATTTTTATTTTTTTTATTTTTATTTTAATTCATTTCCCTATCCACATTTGTTTGCAGGGGATTTACCTACATGTTGCTGCCCTTTGCAGCCCTCTAGCTCTTTCCTGGGCTGTTTTACAGCCTTTTTAGTGCCCAAAAGTTCGGGTCCCCATTGACTTCAATGGGGTTCGGGTTCGGGACGAAGTTCGGATCGGGTTCGGATCCCGAACCCGAACATTTCCGGGAAGTTCGGCCGAACTTCTCGAACCCGAACTTCCAGGTGTTCGCTCAACTCTATGTGTGAACAGAAGAAACACTATGGTCAACGCGCTTCGGACAGCATCAGAACTTATTTATGGTGGTTAATAAGGACTAATTCCGGCTACAAGACTTCTCCCGAGCTGCACCAGTTCTCTGGAATGCCCTATCCTAAGAAATTAGGTTAAACCACAATATACACAGTTTTAGGCGTTCCCTCAAAGCACATCTTTTTAGGGTGGCCTATCACATGCCCTGATCTAACTCCTCTCCATATATAGACCATCTATCATTTCCTGAACCTGATCCTCCACCAAACTCTCCATCGCACCCATGCACCCAGAAGCACTACAAATATCGGCTAGCGACTGGCTCATGCAGCATTATATCTGCTCCCCTATTTTCCCAACATGGCTGGACCATTGTACAAAACAAGCACTTTTACTTTTTGTGTCACCCCCTACTTCCTCATAGATTGTAAGCTCTTGCGAGCAGGTCACTAATTTCTCTTGTTGTAATTATTGACATGTCTGCTGCTATGTTATTTATGACTGTTTGTACATGAACCCCTGAACTGTAAAGTGCTGCGGAATATGTTAGCGCTATATAAATAAAGATTGTTATTATTAATTCTGTCCGAAACGTGTTGACCATAGCGTTTTTCCTGTTTAAACATGCTTCTGTTGTACCACATTATATGCGATTTTAATACTGCTTAAAGTTGGTTTTAAAAAGATTGAAATTAAAGATGGAATTTTTAAGAACTTGGTGCTCCTTCACGTGTGTAGTAGTGAATAGAGACTGTTAGGGTAGACACAGGAGATACTTTACAGGCATTTCTTTAAGTGAAAATGAGTTCCATACTTGTGAATGGGATCCTTTTGCAGCAAGCACATGGATTTGTTCAAGCCTCATTCAAATTAATGCACAGTTGCAGAAAACTCTGCAACAAATTTGCCTTTTGTTCTAGGTTTGGGCAGGTTATGGAATTTGTTTCAGCACTAGCTTCAAAATGGTGAACTGAAATAACAATTACTGCCTGTAAAAATTTGTGCATATGTACATGTTGCAAAAAACACAATATCTATAGAAAAAAAATTAGATACATTCTCAAGGCGTTTTTGTGCAATTATGGTGCAGGATTCACGTCTTAATGTGTGTATTCACGTTTGAACACAGTTGTACAGCTAATATGTCAATACCTAATCTTTTATATCTAAGAATTAGAAATAATTGTTCATGGGACTAGAAAAAATTGTAGTGGAGCTCCATTTGGTAAAGCCTACTGCTGTGTGATAGGTAGTGGGTAAGGCTACTTTCACACATGCGTCAAAGAAATCCAGCATGCCGTTTCCACAGAGAAAAACCTGCCAGAGTTTTCCTGCATAGCTCCATGTAGTGCCATGACTATAATGTGATGTGGTGGAGATCCAGCCACTTCCCGGCATCGCAGACAGGACAAAGGTTGCTGCACTAGTTTTTTGTCCGGCCAAATCTCGGTATACATGCCAGGGAGCCTTAATGGGGTCCGGCTGGCATGCAATACTATCCAGCCTCGCCAGATCCACTGTTCTCGCAATAACTTTTGGTCATACACATGTCCCCCTTAGTGATGAGCGGGAGGTGCCATATTCGATTTTGCAATATTTTGCGAATATTCGAATGAATATTCGTATTATTTTCGTCGAAATCGAATATTCGTAATTATTTTATTTGTCGCGAATAATATGCGATTAAATTAATCGTACGATTATTTTTTATTTTTTTTTCCTGTATAAGGCAACGTTCCTATGACTATGGCTAGGCTAATATGTGTATTTTACGAAATTTCTTAATATTGCTCTAACTTCGTCTTTTAGAATATTCGCAATATTCTAAAAGACGGAGTTAGAGCAATATTACGAATATTCTAAAAGACGAAGTTAGAGCAATATTAAGAAATTTCGTAAAATACACATATAGATTGTAATTCAGCTAATATAGTGCTATAATTATTATTTTTTTGCCTCTTCTGCACTTTAGTTTTGGGAAATATGTACACTATTAAAAAAAAAGAATATAGCACTATATTAGCTAAATTGCAGTCTATATGTGTATTTTACGAATATTCTTAATATTGTTCTAACTTCGTCTTTTAGAATATTCGTAATATTCTAAAAGACGGAGTTAGAGCAATATTACGAATATTCTAATAGACGAAGTTAGAGCAATATTATGAAATTTCGTGAAATACACATATAGATTGTAATTTAGCTAATATACTGCTAAAGTAATTTTTTTAATAGTGTACATATTTTCCAAAACTGAAGTTCAGAAGAGGCAAAAAAAATTAGACTAAAAAAAAAAGGATTATAGCACTATATTAGCTAAATTACAATCTATGTGTATTATACGAAATTTCTTAATATTGCTCTAACTTCGTCTTTTAGAATATTCGTAATATTGCTCTAACTCCGTCTTTTAGAATATTACGAATATTCTAAAAGACGAAGTTAGAGCAATATTAAGAATATTCTAAAATACGAAGTTAGAGCAATAATATTCCACTTTGGCATACTGCTCCCCGACAAGCATCCCCGCCACCATGGGAACGCCTGTGGGTTAGAATATACCATCGGATCTGAGGTTTTACGATCTCAGGGAAAACTCAAATCCGATGGTATTTTCTAACCCACAGGCGTTCCCATGGTGACGGGGACACTTGTCGGGGTGTTTGTTGTATGCTGAAGTTGATTAAATAACGATTTTGTCATGCGCTCGGGCACACATATTAACCATTATGATTTTTCTGTTGTAATATTCGTGAACTCGAATATTATAACCGAGATTATTGGTTTTGATTAGAATAGGACGGATATTCTAAAATTGAATATACAGCAATATATTCTTTATTTCGAATATTCCGGTCCATCTGAAAACGTGATTCCTTCCAGCTTCAATTCCGTTGCTTGTGGGCCAATGGCTCATTGACCCACAAGCAAGAAGCAGGGAGGAATCATATATTTTCAGATGAAAAAATAAATATATATATATACGAATATTCGATTTCGCGAATATATGGAACTATATTCTAAATATTCGCGAAATCTCGAAATTGCGATATTCGAGAAAAAAAATCGAAATTCGAATATTCGCGCTCAACACTAGTCCCATTATGTTAAACACAGTTGAGGATAACTTTACAACATGGTCATATTGTTTGAGATGGTCAGGAGATCGCCCATGATCTTGTTTCCCATAGGGTCAAATAATGCTGTGATTATACCAAGACTTTCAGGCATTCAAATGTTACTGTGTAGCCAAGTCATGTTTTAATATGCATAAATTTGTTTTTATCCTTACCATCTGTCCATTCCTTGTAGAGTCAGTTCCTTTCTATAGGTTCTCAGTGGTCTACACAAGGTTTCCTTCTTCCTTTCCTATTCCGAGGCCCTCAAAGTATTCCTCCTGCTAATAACCACTGCTGGATTACATTTTCACCTCTGTCTTATTGTTAAATGGTGATGGTACCACAGAAATCTTCTAGATTACTTCCTATGACATTATAGGGCAGTGGTTCTCAACCTTTCTAAAGCCGTGACCCCTTAATACAGTTCCTCATGTTGTGGTGACCCCCAACCATTAAATTTTTTTCCTTGCTACGTCATAACTAATTTTGCTACTGTTATGAATTGTAATGTAAATATCTGATATGCAGGATGTATTTTTATTGCTACAAATTGAACATAATTAAAGCAGAGTAATTAATCACAAAGCCATCCACAGATCCCCCCTAAACAGTGCCATCCACAGATCCACCTCCCCTAAACAGTGCCATCCACAGATCTCCCCCCAAACAGTGCCATCCACAGATCCCTCCTCCCCTAAACAGTGCCATCCACAGATCCCCCCTCCCCTAAACAGTGCCTTCCACAGATCTCCCCCCTAAACAGTGCCATCCACAGATCCCCCCTAAACAGTGCCATCCACAGATCCCCCCTAAACAGTGCCATCCACAGATCCCCCTCCCCTAAACAGTGCCATCCACAGATCTCCCCCCTAAACAGTGCCATCCACAGATCCCCCCTAAACAGTGCCATCCACAGATCCCCCCCTAAACAGTGCCATCCACAGATCCCCCCTAAACAGTGCCATCCACAGATCCCCCCTAAACAGTGCCATCCACAGATGCCCCCTAAACAGTGCCATCCACAGATCCCCCCTAAACAGTGCCATCCACAGATACCCCCTAAACAGTGCCATCCACAGATCCCCCCTAAACAGTGCCATCCACAGATCCCCCCTAAACAGTGACATCCACAGATCCCCCCTAAACAGTGCCATCCACAGATGCCCCCTAAACAGTGCCATCCACAGATCCCCCCTAAACAGTGCCATCCACAGATACCCCCTAAACAGTGCCATCCACAGATCCCCCCTAAACAGTGCCATCCACAGATGCCCCCTAAACAGTGCCATCCACAGATCCCCCTCCCCTAAACAGTGCCATGATGGCACTGTTTAGGGGAGGGGGGATCTGTGGATAGCACTGTTTAGGGGGGGATCTGTGGATGGCACTGTTTAGGGGGATCTGTGGATGGCACTGTTTAGGGGGGAGATCTGTGGATGGCACTGTTTAGGGGAGGGGGGATCTGTGGATGGCACTGTAGGCGGATCTGTGGATGGCACTGCCATCCACAGATCCCCCTACAGTGCCATCCACAGATCTCCCTCCCCGACGCTCACAGCAGTATATTTATAAACTAATCAGTAACTACTTTAACTTTAATCATTGCTCATTGCTGAGCTCTTTACTTGGATTATAATTTATTTGGATATGGGATATCTTACTTTGTCTTAGCTCCGGTAATAGCAGGCAGTGCGGGGGGCGGCACTCACTCACTGACGTCACGTGCCTGCTCCTCCCACTAGGCGGCGCAGGCGCGTGACGTCAGTGAGTGAGCGCCGCCCCCCGCACTGCCTGCTATTACCGGAGCTAAGGCAAAGTAAGATATCCCATATCCAAATAAATTATAATCCAAGTAAAGAGCTCAGCAATGAGCAATGATTAAAGTTAAAGTAGTTACTGATTAGTTTATAAATATACTGCTGTGAGCGGCGTGGCCCTGTATATTTTAACCCCCAGGCAAGCGTCCCTGTCACCATGGGAACGCCTGGGGGTTAGAATATACCATCGGATTTGAGTTTTTACGATCTCACTGAGCTCGTAAAACTCAGATCCGATGGTATATTCTAACCCCCAAGCAAGCGTCCCCGTCACCATGGGAACACCTGGGGGTTAGAATATACCATCGGATCTTCTGAGTTACTCAGCCGCAAAACAAGCACCGGCTCTGCTTGGCCCCCAACCAGCTCGGGGCCCCAAGCAATTGCTTGTTTTGCCTGTCTGTTAGCAACGGGCCTGGACCCACAATAGGAAGCCTCAGGCGACCCCCCGGAAAGGGCCGATCGACCCCCAAAGGGGTCGCGACCCCTAGGTTGAGAACCGCTGTTATAGGGTAATAATGACCAAAAGCATTT
The DNA here is from genome assembly GCF_905171765.1 of Bufo bufo. Lineage (NCBI taxonomy): Eukaryota > Metazoa > Chordata > Amphibia > Anura > Bufonidae > Bufo > Bufo bufo. The sequence goes on along the minus strand of NC_053393.1, from coordinate 114,536,777 downwards.
AAAATGTTTAGGACAATTCGGTAATCTGAGGAATCCATATTTGCATGCTATAGAGGACTGTCATGTCAGCACATCACAGTCCAAAGACAATACTGGCACCACATGTTGGAACAGACAGATATAAAGATATCTAAAATATTTGGTGGAGTGAGTCATCTTCATATTTTTTCTTCAACCTTTCATATAGTCTGAAATCTAGGACCCTAATAATTGTACACACTTGGTGCTATGATATATCAAAATGTTCTACAAATTCAATCATCGCATTTTGCAGTTCACGAGCTAGCAAATGTAGGCTTCCTGTACACAACATGCTGGGCGAGTTGAAGCTTGATACTTTGATCTTTTAAAGTTATAATTTTTGTATGTGTCTTGTAAGATGCTTTTTTTTTCACAAAAGATGTTCAATGTCTATACGAAAAAAGGAGTACATTGTAAATGTCTGTTTTATAATGGTTGTTCATCTAAAGGATTTGGTAGCTGAAGCAATAAACAAAAAGGTATCTCCCAAGGAAGTGAACAATTTCGTTAGCGCCACCTTGTGGAAGTGGAGTCAAAATCGGACTTTTAATAAGCATTGGAATATGACAAGGGAGAAGCTAGCGTAACTATTTTCCCTTGCCATGTTCCAAGGCTTGTTAAAAAGTCAGATTTTGACTTCACTTCCACAAGGTGGCGTAGAGATGGTTCTCTTCCTTGGGAGATACCTCTTTGCATATTTGTTTCCCATGCAGCATTGCCAATAAGTCTCCATATCATGGAGCACTTCCAGTAAATGGCTATACAGGACTAGTCTCTTTAAGGAGATCCAGCACCCTGCCTTAGTAGCTGAAGCAAATGGCACCTGCAGATAGTCTCTGCATAAACGTGTCATTTCACAGCACCCGTTCAAGTGTATAGGTCACCATCAAATATCTGGTCATCCTGTGCTGCTGGAATGAGAGTTGCTTTTACTTTGGCTCTCTGCATTGGCTGGTGGAGGGAGGTTTGGAGTGAACAAACTTTTAAAACAATCTAAAACTGAAATGAATTTTAGTAAAAAAATGTTTTGGGTCTTGACTAGAGTACTTCTCATACCTCAAACTCACTGATTTATACATAACAAACTTTTGTGTATATGCATGTTCGACACAATAGGGAAATTCTTCAGCACTGAGGTAGATGACTAATGAAAAAGAATATGTGTGTGTTGGGAAACGAAATACAAATTCAGACTGGCTGGACTTTATCAGTGTGACCAATGAGAAATTGGCAAGAGAAACCTTACCAAGAAATCCAGTTCATGTGAGATGGAATTTACCAATGACCAGAAAGCAAATGCTACATTATATGTATTTGTAGAAAGCTCAAAATAGCATTGAAAACAAATAGCAAGAAAAAGAAAAAAGAAATCAGTTCTGGTCAAGGAAATGCCATAAAAGCTCAATGGTCATAGTGTTATAGTATAGTATAGACTTCCAAAAATGCCAGCATGGGATGCACATCTCAGACATCTGTTAATTCAAAATGTCTGGTGATTTATGTCCTTTGCTTCAATATAGCCTAATTCCTATGATGTAAAGAATGGCAAAAAGTTAATGTGAAACTATTAAACTGCCATGTAGTGCATGAAATAGTGCCATAATTTGTATGCATAGTACCATACCAGGTCCAGATGATTCTACCATTCAGTTTCATTCAGTTGCACCACCACATTATGGGTGTCAGGTCCGAGCATTCCTAGATGAACAGTTTCCTGGAAAGTGGATTGATCATTGTGGGCCAGTTGAATGGCCCCCAAGGTCTCCCGATCTGACCCCCTTAGACTTTTATCTTTGGGGTCATCTGAAGGCAATTGTCTATGCTGTGAATATACGAGATGTGCAGCACCTGAAACTACAGATACTGGAAGCCTGTGCTAGTATTTCTCCTGCAGTGTTGCTATCAGTGTGTGAAGAGTGGGAGAAGAGGGTTGCATTGACAATCCAACACAATGGGCAGCACATTGAACACATTTTATAAGTGGTCAGAAACTTGTAAATAACTCATGAAAGAATAAAGTTATGTTAAAACCAAGCACACCATTGTTTTTCTTGTAAAATTCCCAATAAGTTTGATGTGTCACATAACCCTCTTCCTATTGAAAAAACTAAAGTTGGATTCAAAATGGCTGACTTCAAAATGGCCGCCATGGTCACCACCCATCTTGAAAAGTTTCCCCCCTCACATATACTAATGTGCCACAAACAGGAAGTTAATATCACCAACCATTCCCATTTTATTAAGGTGTATCCATATAAATGGCCCATCCTGTAGTCTAGCAGTGCCATTGATCACAGACATAGTCAGCAGCCTGTAATGTTATTGTTGTAGTGTTGCTAAGTGAAACTCCTACGTCTACAGGATGATTTACTTTTTTCATGACTGCTCTAAAGGTCACTTAGAATGTAAGTAATGTTTCCAGTAACATGTAATTTTGAAATCAAGTGGAAAGTGGCTTCATTACATTATATCATTGTCTGTTCATGGAATTTATACCTTGCACATCAAATTGGATAAGTGAGAATTAATTTCTAATCTATTACTGTCTAATTCATTTAAAGTTTGGCACTGTCAGTGCTTGTCTGTTAATATGGTCCTGGTTGGTTGGGGAAAGTCTATAACCTAATACACAAAACAATTTCAATGCATTTTAAAGGCTATGTCTACCTTCACAACTGACTGTTTTATTGCTTCAAACACATCTAAAATTAAAAATGAATCAACTTTGCAAATATTCTTGATTAATAACCGAATAGTGTTTTGTGTAAACAGGTCCTTTGAAGACATAGGTATCTCCACGGTTACAGACAACAAACATGCTCTGTGTAGTCTGATCCCGCTGTATATCTGGTGCACGATAGAATTATACTTCACTCCTATAACTCAGCGCTGCTGAGACATGGGGGTATTTATATTATTTTGAGTACAATGTATTCAACCTCCAGTGAGCCCTGTCAGCTAAGATTCATAATGTTATAATCCGATAAATCTTTATTCTAAAATCCAGTTTCATCATTATCAGTAATCTTGTAAGACAGAATAATATACTATATGTGTATGTCATTTGCATTTTTTTTCTCTTGTAGGTATTTATGTGTTTTCTATAGAAAAAGCTCTTTTTAAGAAAATATTTTAACATCAGAGTTGCACATGAGGGAAAGGGTCTTAGTATCCAAAAAACCCTCTGAAACTGTTCAGAGTCACGCAACATAAAATTCCTGTCTGCAACCATCAATGGGGAACTCACTAAATACAGACTTATAAACCTGTTTATAGTGAGCCCCACTTATTGGTGGCTGCAGGCTGGCAACATTTTAAGAGGAAACTTCCAACAATGCTTTGTCGCGTATTAACAACCCGTATGTGAATATATTGCCTTCAGAAAAATGCATGGCATTCTAGTTCCAATCCAGAGTCTTTAACATCCTCTTTGGACTTTGGCACTTTGTCAGACCATCAGTCAGACCATGGAAAAGTGAGGGGTTTGGATTTAGTTAGAGCACCATGCTTCCCCTATGCTATTCCAGTAGGGGGGCTGATCAGAGCTTCTTACAATATACTAATCAATAGAGCTTGCATTCTGTCAGTCGTTCCAGACCTCTACCTACTATTCAAAATGTGATTACCTAGAAGATAAACCCTTCCTTGTAGAGCTGAGTCATTGAAATAAGATTACTCTTCTGTCCCATTCAGAACTCTTATCTCTCAGAGATTACTGCTACAGAAGGACATTATGTAATTTGTATGTAACATTTAATGGCATGGCACTAATTACATAAAATATGTTTTCTATGAATATTGAGTTGAAATAATACCCCACTATACCACTAAGCATATTACCAGGAATACTATCAATAGTTATTAAAGCTAATGTAAAAAGGTGTGCTGTAGTACATGTAGAAAGTTGTCAAATTGAGTCATTGTTTGGGAGTATTTTGCCATCTTATTCTTTGGCACAAATATAATTGGAACTACCTTTGTCAAAAATTTTGTGCCCGTGATATTATCACCATGTAGAAATTTCTGAAATTGTCATGGAACTTTACCCCCCATAGGGAAGCACTGTGGTTGCGCTAGGGTCAGAGTAATACTGCAATTTCAACACAAATCTCAGGCAGCAACAGGTTGTGGTGGTGACAGTCTGTGCTTCCTTTCTGTAATTGGAAACACTGATTACTGCATTTCAATACAAGACCGGCGAACCTAAGTCTGTGAAGATGGTAGCAGAGCGGTAAGAGCTTTACTGGTTTAGCGCTCAGAAGATCTTTCTATAATAGTCTGTAATTAGAGTTGAGCGAACACCTGGATGTTCGGGTTTGAGAAGTTCGGCCGAACTTCCCGGAAATGTTTGGGTTCAGGATCCGAACCCGACCCGAACTTCGTCCCGAACCCGAACCCCATTGAAGTCAATGGGGACCCGAACTTTTGGGCACTAAAAAGGCTGTAAAACAGCCCAGGAAAGAGCTAGAGGGCTGCAAAAGGCAGCAACATGTAGGTAAATCCCCTGCAAACAAATGTGGATAGGGAAATGAATTAAAATAAAAATAAAAAAAATAAAAATGAACCAATATCAATTGGACAGAGGTCCCATAGCAGAGAATCTGGCTTCACGTCAGCAGAGAATCAGTCTCTTCATGCCATAGCAAAGAATCTGGCTTCATGTCAGCAGAGAATCAGTCTATTAATGCCATAGCAGAGAATCTGGCTTCATGTCACCCACCACTGGAAGAGGCCACTGTCACATATTTAGGCCCCGGCACCCAGACAGAGGAGAGCAGTCCCGTAACAGAGAATCTGGCCTTATGTCAGCGCAGAATCTGTCTTCATGTCATAGCAGAGAATCAGGCTTCACGTCACCCACCACTGGAACAGGCCACTGTCACACATTTAGGCCCAGGCACCCAGGCAGAGGAGAGAGGTCCCGTAACAGAGAATCTGGCCTTATGTCAGCGCAGAATCTGTCTTCATGTCATAGCAGAGAATCAGGCTTCACGTCACCCACCACTGGAACAGGCCACTGTCACATATTTAGGCCCAGGCACCCAGGCAGAGGAGAGAGGTCCCATAACAGAGAATCTGGCCTTATGTCAGCGCAGAATCTGTCTTCATGTCATAGCAGAGAATCAGGCTTCACGTCACCCACCACTGGAACAGGCCACTGTCACACATTTAGGCCCAGGCACCCAGGCAGAGGAGAGAGGTCCCGTAACAGAGAATCTGGCCTTATGTCAGCGCAGAATCTGTCTTCATGTCATAGCAGAGAATCAGGCTTCACGTCACCCACCACTGGAACAGGCCACCGTCACATATTTAGGCCCAGGCACCCAGGCAGAGGAGAGAGGTCCCGTAACAGAGAATCTGGCCTTATGTCAGCGCAGAATCTGTCTTCATGTCATAGCAGAGAATCAGGCTTCACGTCACCCACCACTGGAACAGGCCACTGTCACACATTTAGGCCCCGGCACCCAGACAGAGGAGAGGTTCATTCAACTTTGGGTTGCCCTGCAATATAATGGTAAAATGAAATTAAAAATAGTATTGAATGAGGAAGTGCCCTGGAGTAGAATAATATATTGTTAAGGGGAGGTAGTTAATATCTAATCTGCACAAGGGATGGACAGGTCCTGTGGGATCCATGCCTGGTTCATTTTTATGAACGTCAGCTTGTCCACATTGGCTGTAGACAGGCGGCTGCGTTTGTCTGTAATGACGCCCCCTGCCGTGCTGAATACACGTTCAGACAAAACGCTGGCCGCCGGGCAGGCCAGCACCTCCAAGGCATAAAAGGCTAGCTCTGGCCACGTGGACAATTTGGAGACCCAGAAGTTGAATGGGGCCGAACCATCAGTCAGTACGTGGAGGGGTGTGCACAGGTACTGTTCCACCATGTTAGTGAAATGTTGCCTCCTGCTAACACGTTCCGTATCAGGTGGTGGTGCAGTTAGCTGTGGCGTGTTGACAAAACTTTTCCACATCTCTGCCATGCTAACCCTGCCCTCAGAGGAGCTGGCCGTGACACAGCTGCGTTGGCGACCTCTTGCTCCTCCTCTGCCTTCGCCTTGGGCTTCCACTGGTTCCCCTGTGACATTTGGGAATGCTCTCAGTAGCGCGTCTACCAACGTGCGCTTGTACTCGCGCATCTTCCTATCACGATCCAGTGTAGGAAGTAAGGTGGGCACATTGTCTTTGTACCGGGGATCCAGCAGGGTGGCAACCCAGTAGTCCGCACACGTTAAAATGTGGGCAACTCTGCTGTCGTTGCGCAGGCACTGCAGCATGTAGTCGCTCATGTGTGCCAGGCTGCCCAGAGGTAAAGACAAGCTGTCCTCTGTGGGAGGCGTATCGTCATCATCCTGTGTTTCCCCCCAGCCACGCACCAGTGATGGGCCCGAGCTGCTTTGGGTGCCACCCCGCTGTGAACATGCTTCATCCTCATCCTCCTCCACCTCCTCCTCATCCTCGTCCTCCTCGTCCTCCAGTAGTGGGCCCTGTCTGGCCACATTTGCACCTGGCCTCTGGTGTTGCAAAAAACCTCCCTCTGAGTCACTTCGAAGAGACTGGCCTGAAAGTGCTAAAAATGACGCCTCTTCCTCCTCTTCCTCCTGGGCCACCTCCTCTTCCATCATCGCCCTAAGTGTTTTCTCAAGGAGACATAGAAGTGGTATTGTAACGCTGATAACGGCGTCATCGCCACTGGCCATGTTGGTGGAGTACTCGAAACAGCGCAACAGGGCACACAGGTCTCGCATGGAGGCCCAGTCATTGGTGGTGAAGTGGGGCTGATCCGCAGTGCGACTGACCCGTGCGTGCTGCAGCTGAAACTCCACTGTGGCCTGCTGCTGCTCGCACAGTCTGTCCAGCATATGCAAGGTGGAGTTCCACCTGGTGGGTACGTCGCATATGAGGCGGTGAGCGGGAAGGCCGAAGTTACGCTGTAGCGCAGACAGGCGAGCAGCGGCAGGGTGTGAACGCCGGAAGCGCGAACAGACGGCCCGCACTTTATGCAGCAGCTCTGACATGTCGGGGTAGTTGCGAATGAACTTCTGCACCACCAAATTCAGCACATGCGCCAGGCAAGGGATGTGCGTCAAACCAGCTAGTCCCAGAGCTGCAACGAGATTTCGCCCATTATCGCACACCACCAGGCCGGGCTTGAGGCTCACCGGCAGCAACCACTCGTCGGTCTGTTGTTCTATACCCCCCCACAACTCCTGTGCGGTGTGGGGCCTGTCCCCCAAACATATGAGTTTCAGAATGGCCTGCTGACGTTTACCCCGGGCTGTGCTGAAGTTGGTGGTGAAGGTGTGTTGCTGACTGGATGAGCAGGTGGAAGAAGAGGAGGAGGAAGCTGAGTAGGAGGAGGAGGAGACAGGAGGCAAAGAATGTTGCCCTGCGATCCTTGGCGGTGGAAGGACGTGCGCCAAACAGCTCTCCGCCTGGGGCCCAGCCGCCACTACATTTACCCAGTGTGCAGTTAGGGAGATATAGCGTCCCTGGCCGTGCTTACTGGTCCACGTATCTGTGGTTAGGTGGACCTTGCCACAGATGGCGTTGCGCAGTGCACACTTGATTTTATCGGACACTTGGTTGTGCAGGGAAGGCACGGCTCTCTTGGAGAAGTAGTGCCGGCTGGGAACAACATACTGTGGGACAGCAAGCGACATGAGCTGTTTGAAGCTGTGTGTGTCCACCAGCCTAAATGACAGAATTTCATAGGCCAGTAGTTTAGAAATGCTGGCATTCAGGGCCAGGGATCGAGGGTGGCTAGTTGGGAATTTACGCTTTCTCTCAAATGTTTGTGAGATGGAGAGCTGAACGCTGCCGTGTGACATGGTTGAGATGCTTGGTGACGCAGGTGGTGGTGTTGGTGGTACATCCCATGTTTGCTGGGCGGCAGGTGCCAACGTTCCTCCAGAGGCGGAGGAAGAGGCCGAGGCTGCAGCAGCAGAAGAGGCCGAGGCGGCAGCAGCAGAAGAGGTAGCAGGGGGGAGCCTGAGTGACTTCCTTGTTTTTAAGGTGTTTACTCCACTGCAGTTCATGCTTTGCATGCAGGTGCCTGGTCATGCAGGTTGTGCTAAGGTTCAGAACGTTAATGCCTCGCTTCAGGCTCTGATGGCACAGCATGCAAACCACTCGGGTCTTGTCGTCCACACATTGTTTGAAGAAGTGCCATGCCAGGGAACTCCTTGAAGCTGCCTTTGGGGTGCTCGGTCCCAGATGGCGGCGGTCAGTAGCAGGCGGAGTCTCTTGGCGGCGGGTGTTCTGATTTTGCCCACTGCTCCCTCTTTTGCTACGCTGTTGGCTCAGTCTCACCACTGCCTCTTCCTCCGAACTGTGAAAGTCAGTGGCACGACCTTCATTCCATGTGGGGTCTAGGACCTCATCGTCCCCTGCATCGTCTTCCACCCAGTCTTGATCCCTGACCTCCTGTTCAGTCTGCACACTGCAGAAAGACGCAGCAGTTGGCACCTGTGTTTCGTCATCATCAGAGACGTGCTGAGGTGGTATTCCCATGTCCTCATCATCAGGAAAAATAAGTGGTTGTGCGTTAGTGCATTCTATCTCTTCCACCCCTGGGGAAGGGCTAGGTGGATGCCCTTGGGAAACCCTGGCAGCAGAGTCTTCAAACAGCATAAGAGACTGCTGCATATCTTGAGGCTCAGACAGTTTCCCTGATATGCATGGGGGTGATGTGACAGACCGATGGGCTTGGTTTTCATGCGCCATCTGTGCGCTTTCTGCAGAAGACTGGGTGGGAGATAATGTGAACGTGCTGGATCCACTGTCGGCCACCCAATTGACTAATGCCTGTACCTGCTCAGGCCTTACCATGCTTAGAACGGCATTGGGCCCCACCAAATATCGCTGTAAATTCTGCTGGCTACTGGGACCTGAGGTAGTTGGTTCACTAGGACGTGTGGCTGTGGCAGAACGGCCACGTCCTCTCCCAGAACCAGAGGGTCCACTAACACCACCACGACCATGTCCACGTCCGCGTCCGCGTCCCTTATTAGATGTTTTCCTCATTGTTCCCGTTCACCACAATTTTGAGAATGGCAAATTTGGGAATAGTTTTTCAACCCAGAACAAAAAATGTGCTTTTACGGTCACTACAAATAACTTGACCAGCTAAAACAGTACAGATTTGGTTGAATAGAAATGTCAGGCCTGTTTTTTTTTTGCGCTATGTGACAGGTATAGGTTTAATCACAGAATTAGACTTCTATCTGCACGGTAGCGTGTGTCTTAGGTTTTTCTGAATGACACTATCAGCACCTTCAATGTAAGATATCCTTTTTGGGATAGATTTCAAGTAGGCCTCATATACCAGAAACTAGTTATTTTGAGAATGGCAAATTTGGGAATAGTTTTTCAACCCTGAACAAAAAGTCTGCTTTTACGGTCACTACAAATAACTTGACCAGCTAAAACAGTACAGATTTGGTTGAATAGAAATGTCAGGCCTGTTTTTTTTTTGCGCTATGTGACAGGTATAGGTTTAATCACAGAATTAGACTTCTATCTGCACGGTAGCGTGTGTCTTAGGTTTTTCTGAATGACACTATCAGCACCTTCAATGTAAGATATCCTTTTTGGGATAGATTTCAAGTAGGCCTCATATACCAGAAACTAGTTATTTTGAGAATGGCAAACTTGGGAATAGTTTTTCAACCCAGAACAAAAAGTCTGCTTTTACGGTCACTACAAATAACTTGACCAGCTAAAACAGTACAGATTTGGTTGAATAGAAATGTCAGGCCTGTTTTTTTTTTGCGCTATGTGACAGGTATAGGTTTAATCACAGAATTAGACTTCTATCTGCACGGTAGCGTGTGTCTTAGGTTTTTCTGAATGACACTATCAGCACCTTCAATGTAAGATATCCTTTTTGGGATAGATTTCAAGTAGGCCTCATATACCAGAAACTAGTTATTTTGAGAATGGCAAATTTGGGAATAGTTTTTCAACCCAGAACAAAAAGTGTGCTTTTACGGTCACTACAAATAACTTGACCAGCTAAAACAGTACAGATTTGGTTGAATAGATATGTCAGGCCTGGTTTTTTTTTGCGCTATGTGACAGGTATAGGTTTAATCACAGAATCAGACTTCTATCTGCACGGTAGCGTGTGTCTTAGGTTTTTCTGAATGACACTATCAGCACCTTCAATGTAAGATATCCTTTTTGGGATAGATTTCAAGTAGGCCTCATATACCAGAAACTAGTTATTTTGAGAATGGCAAATTTGGGAATAGTTTTTCAACCCAGAACAAAAAGTCTGCTTTTACGGTCACTACAAATAACTTGACCAGCTAAAACAGTACAGATTTGGTTGAATAGAAATGTCAGGCCTGTTTTTTTTTTGCGCTATGTGACAGGTATAGGTTTAATCACAGAATTAGACTTCTATCTGCACGGTAGCGTGTGTCTTAGGTTTTTCTGAATGACACTATCAGCACCTTCAATGTAAGATATCCTTTTTGGGATAGATTTCAAGTAGGCCTCATATACCAGAAACTAGTTATTTTGAGAATGGCAAATTTGGGAATAGTTTTACAACCCAGAACAAAAAGTCTGCTTTTACGGTCACTACAAATAACTTGACCAGCTAAAACAGTACAGATTTGGTTGAATAGAAATGTCAGGTCTATATTTTAGGCGCTGGGTGACAGGCTCAACTTGCCCCTGATGTAGTATATGGCCAAAAAATAACCACACTATTGATGGTTTAATGCACTTGGGTGACACAGGCTCAGCCTGCACCAGATGTAGTATATGGCCAAAAAATAACCAGACTGTTGATGGTTAAATGCACTTCGGTGACACAGGCTGAGCCTGTAGCTGATGTAGTATATGGCCAAAAAATAACCAGACTGTTGATGGTTAAATGCACTTCGGTGACACAGGCTCAGCCTGCAGCTGATGTAGGATATAGCACAAAATAACCACACTATTGATGGTTAAATACACTTGGTGATAGCTTGTGCTGGCGCACCACAAGTCACAAAATGGCCGCCGATCACCCCAGAAAAAAAGTGATCTAAAAACGCTCTGGGCAGCCTCAAAAAAGTGAGCAAGTCGGTATTAGCACTTCAATGATCCACAGCTGCAGATCGATCACAGAATGAAGTCTTTTGGAGGAGTTAATCTGCCTAATCTCGCCCTAACGTCGCAGCTGCAACCTCTCCCTATGCTTGAATCAGCAGAGTGACGTGCAGCGCAACGTGACCCAAGCTTATATAGAGGCTGGGTCACATGCTGCACTGGCCAATCACAGCCATGCCAATAGTAGGCAAGGCTGTGATGGCCTCTTGGGGCAAGTAGTATGACGCTTGTTGATTGGCTGCTTTGCAGCCTTTCAAAAAGCGCCAAGAAAGCGCCGAACACCGAACCCGAACTCGGACTTTTACGAAAATGTTCGGGTTCGGGTCCGTGTCACGGACACCCCAAAATTCGGTATGAACCCGAACTATACAGTTCGGGTTCGCTCATCCCTATCTGTAATCACTAACATGGGGATATATGGTAAATTCTGGGAGGATGTTAGAGTATGTTCAGTGGGCTGTCCCAGGAGTCGCCCTTTTTGCTACTGATATTTATTTATTTGCTACTATATTCCGCAGCGCTTTACAGACATTAGCATCCAGCTGTCCCCAATGGGGCGCACAATCTAAGTTCCCTATCAGTCTGTCTTTGGAGTGTGGGAGGAAACTGGAGTACTCGGAGGAAACCCACGCAAATACGGGGAAAACATACAAACTCCATGCAGATGTTGTCCTTGGTCGGATTCGAACCTAGGACCCCAGTGCTAACCTCTGAGCCACCGTGCTGCCCATATATAGACAGCTTTATGCCTGCCATGGTGAGGCCACTGTCGCTGGTACTCATGACTGGCAGTTATAGCTGTCACTGTGCTAGAACGCATGCAGGGGCTGCTGCTGACAGTCACTATCATTGTCAACTACAGTATGTAGGGGCAGACACAGACAGCAGAGGACCTCTGTGCAAGGTCAGTATATGGGCCTCTCCAAAAGCTCATCATAGAATACAGCAGAAATGCTCAACCTGCGGCCCTCCAGCTGTTGTAAAACTACAACTCCCACCATGCCCTGCTGCAGGCTGTCCAGGCATGCTGGGAGTTGTAGTTTTGAAATGGCTGGAGGGCCACAGCTTGGGCATCCCTGGACTACAGTATAACGTCGCTCTATTAAAGGGCATCTGTCAGCAGATTTGTACCTATGAAACAGACTGACCTGTTGGCGGTTAAAGACATCTGTGTTGGTCCCATGTTGGTATGTGCCCAAATTGCTGAGAAAAATGATGTTTTAATATATGCAAACAGGGGCGTTGATGCTACAGCTAGAAGCTCTGCTTTCTCTGCAGCTGCTGCTCCCTCTCCACTTTGATTGACAGGGCCAGGCTTCATAATGTTTTCACTGCTTGGCCCTGTCAATCAAAGTGCAGAGGATGCGGCGGTTGCAGACAGATCAGAGCCTCTAGGTGTAATGGTAACGCCCCCATTGCTCCTAGAGGCTCATTTGCATATATTAAAACATCATTTTTCTCAGCAATGCGGACACATATGAACATGAGACCAACACAGATGTCTTCAGCTGCCAAGCGCACATGTAACAGGTCAGCTCGTCTCAAGTACAAATCCATCTGCTGTTTTGAGCAATGAAATTAATTTGCTCAGCCCCTTACATGCAAAGTAATGGACAGTAGTAAGCTGCTGGCTGCTTTTATGGTGGCAGTCGACACCCTTACCTACTGGACATATGCAGTTGCACAGATTGCACATGCTGAACAGAACAGCATGTCTGCCCATGTAACTATTGCAAGGTATACTTATGAAGCCACAAGGCGTTGTTATAATAGGTCTATAATTGGTGCTGTTAACAGAACCATTGTACCTAGGACCTTTAGGGACACATCTATAAGGCTCTGATGATTTCTTTTGGTTCTTAGTTCCTATTAATATCTATAAAGCTTCCCACACGGAAGCAGTGGGAGCATTGTTTGCTCTGTGTGAGATCTGTGGGGGATTAGATATAAATATTTGAGCTTACGTTGTACAAGTTACAGGCTAAGATGCTCTAGCTTTATGTTTCTACACCAACTATGTTATACTGCCTACAGTCGTTTTTGAAGAAATGCAAGTTAACCCTTTAATAACCAGGCCTGAAAAGGCCTAATTACCAGACACTGTTTTCATTTGTCAGGCTGCCAAATATGTTTTTGCCACCTTTTTTATTTTACTTTTGTTTGGATGAATTATTTATTGTTTAAATGAGCAAAACTAAAATGATTAAAATGGGTTCCCTACTTTGTGTTGGTCATTTTGATATACATATTTAGGTTAGTGTGTACAGGGAGGCTATGGTAATGGTTTACTGTTGGTGTTTATTTATTTATTTTTGCCTTATTTGTATTTTATTATATTTACTGATTTTTTATATATTTTTTGCACATAATATGTCCCCAAAGAGGTCATTAAAAGACCTCTGGGGGGGGGGGGGACGACATTAATATTTTTTCTTAATTTTGCGCTTTCCCACTGTAATTGGGGCATCCAAAGCAGCCCTAGTTACACACTGCCCCCTGAGGGGCATGATATACATGCAGAACTGATCTAGGTATGCTGTGCCTACAATCATGATATTGCCAGGTCTAATATAAGAAGCAGCATAGCATGCAAATTGGATTCATAGGACTTAGATATCTGAAACTTATCAAGAATTGGAGAGGGGCTGGTGAATATATTTTAAATGGAGGGGAGTTGATAATGGAAGGAGTGGTAGTAGCTATGGTGTTGGTAGTAGTACTCACAATTCATTGTAGCTTGCTCTACCCTGGTGCTTCCTCGGGCCGTGCAGTGACTGGAGAGCATCCCCTTTCTTCCCTCTGGGCACACCCTGGTGTTGGGGATCCTGCCTGGTAGTAGTTGGGGTGTGGGGTCTCTCGCTTCTGGAGGAAGCGCTGGATATCAGTCTTTTTTTCTGGAATTCTATTCAACTATCCAAGGGGTAGACTAAGTCCATCACAAAGATAACCTAAACAATCTACCAAATTTTAACCCGATATTGCCCATACATTGCTGTTAGGATCATAAAGTGCATAAAGAAATTAATGTTTCAACAAGCAGAACCCAGAAAATAAGCACCTGTTGCTAGATGTCTATAAAATGTCCCTCGGTAGAAGAATAGGTTACATACGTATCAAGAGTTATTTTAATAAACAATAATTTGGATGAACAGAAAACATTACAAATATAAAGATTTGTGGAAAATATGGTGCAAATATCATAAGATTATAGTCGTGCGATGTTAAGGTGAGAAGGGAAGAGGAAGACATTTCTCCCCTATTGTCTCCTTCTCTTTCACTTATGTGGATGCGGAGGCATGGGTTGGTATAAGCGAAAAAAAATTTGTGCAATTCATGGCCTTAATAGTGAAATTTTAATTTTTATTGTTGATAAAGAAAAGCATTTAACCCCTGCAGCACAAAGCCACTTTCACCTTAAATCCCAGGCCGATTTTTGCAAATCTGACATGCGTCATTTTATGTGGTAATAACTTTGGAACTCTTTTACTTATCCAAGCCATTCTGAGATCGTGACACATTAGGCTACTTTCACACCTGCGTTAGGTTCGGATCCGTTTAAATGCAAACGCTGGTATCCGTTCAGTACGGATCCATCTGCATAACTAAGTAAAAAAAAAGTCTAAGTCTAAATGTAAGTCAAACAGATCTGTCCTGACTTACATTGAAAGTCAATGGGGGACGGATCCGTTTACAATTGATCCGTCCCCATTGACTTACATTGTAAGTCAGGACGGATCCGTTTGACTCCACACCGCCAGGCCGACACCAAAACGCTGCAAGCAGCGTTTTGGTGTCCGCCTCCAGAGCGGAATGGAGGCGGAACGGAGCCAAACTGATGCATTCTGAACTGATCCTTATCCATTCAGAATGCATTGGGGCTAAACTGATCCGTTTGGGGCCGCTTGTGAGAGCCTTGAAACGGATCTCACAGGCGGACCCAGAAACGGCAGTGTGAAAGTAGCCTTACTTCATTACAGTCATAAATTCGAGTCAATATATTTCACCTTTATTTATGAAAAAATCCCAAATTTGCCAACATATTTTTTTAATTCGCAATTTTCAGAATTTCCATTTCTCTTCTTTTAAAACAGAAAGTGATACCTTATAAAATATTTATTACTAAACATTCCCCATATGTCTACTTTATGTTGGCATCATTTTGTAACTATCATTTCATTTATTTAGGACGTTAGAAGGCTTAGAAGTTTAGAAGCCATTATTCAAATTTTCAACAAAATTTCCCAAAACATTTTTTCACGCACCAATTCAGTTATAAAGTGATTTTGAGGGGCTTACGTAATGGAAACCACACATAAATGACCTCATTTTAGAAACTACACGCCTCAAATTATTCAAAACTGATGTTAAAAACTTTGTTAACCCTTGAGGTGTTCCACAAGAATTAAAGAAAAATGGAGGTGAAATTTAAAAATTACACTTTTTGGTAGATTTTTTATGTTAATCATTTTTTTCTTGCAACACAGCAAGGGTTAACAGCAAAACAAACCTCAATATATATTACTATGATTCTGCAGTTCTGTGGCACACAGCTTCCTGGCATACAATAAGTGGCGGTAGCCATAATTGGTATCCATGGGTTCACCCCGATGGGGACAGTCGGCCCTTATGTGTCCAGGCTCCTGACACCGCCAGCAGACCGATGGGGCTGGGGCTGCAGGGGGTACGTCCTGGGCGGGTTTTGCTGGCACCAGCCGCCGGGTCTGGGGTGGAGATTTCCGGGGTTTGACGGTCCCCCTCCCAAAAGAACCCCCTTGTAGTTTTCAGATGGCCTTGTAGCGCTCCACCAGGTCGACCATCTCTAAGGCATTACCAGGAGACACCTGGCCGATCCAGTGCTGGAGAGGGTATGGCAAAGCCCTCCAGAACACAACCCCCAACAGACAGTCCAGCATAGCAGTACGAGTCAATACGTCAGGCTGCAGCCATTTTTACAACCGGTGTAGCAGGTCATAATATTGTGGTCTGGTGGGTTCAGCCGGGTTAAATTCCCACTGATGCACCCGCTGGGCCCGGACTAATACATTCACCCCCAGTCTTGCCAGGATCTCACCTTTTACGGTCAGGTAGTCGGCCGCTTGGTCATCGGGTAGATCGAACAACACTTGCTGGGGGTCTAGGCACCAGGAACGGAGCGACGACCTCAGCCCACTGGTCTCGGGGTAACCTCTCCCTCACGGCCACCTTTTCGAGCACTGTCAGATAGGTCTCGACGTCATCTGTGGGGATCATCTTAGGGATCGCCGCACGGACAGCTTTTCAGGCTTCGTGGACATTCTGGGACGCTCCTGCCGCTTGCAACACCATCACATGTTGTAATAGCAGCTGGTTAGTTTCCTGCTGCTGCTTATTAGCCTCCACAAGGGCTTTCACGACCGCCTCCATTTTGTCAGGGGACACGAGTCGTAATCTTGCCGGCTTAATATAGGACATACACTCTTGCCGGGAAAAACAAAAACTTTTCGGCCTTCAGGCCAGCCTCACTGCATTTACCCGCATCCGACACCAATTGTGGGGATTCGCTCTGGTAGGCAGTTTAGCGGACGCAATATAGAGGCAAACAGGGCACACATCTTTAGATGCCAAACCACAGAGACTTCACAGCTTCACTGTGAGATGGAGGATAATCCACACCACCTGATTAATGGGGACTGATTTTTATAAGCCTCCCAAGACCTGGCCTGGAACGTGGTGAGAAGCCACCCACCCAGCACTTTGGCTACTCCCAGTAATAGCCGGCCCGGATCAGCTTACAGCCATACTAAAATAGCAATGGGTCAACCAGCACTAGCTGCTGCTGACACTTGAAAATACTGGCTCTTACTTCACCGAGGCCAGGAACCTCGGTGAAACATACCTTCCGTCAACGACGGACCCTTGCGCCTTCCTACAGCGCATACGTTACATTCGAGATGTGGCACTGGTAATGTCACTGTCAAAAGCGGACACCATCTATTGAAAAAGTACACTGTATGTCACAGATACATTTTTTCAGCGCAGATGTTACACTACAGATGTGGTGCTGGTAATGTCACTGTCCGTTGCAGGCACCGTCTATGGAAAAAGTACACTGGATGTCACAGATATTTTTTGGATGCGCACAGTTTACACTGGAGATGTGGCACTGGTAATGTCACTGTCCGCAAGGGACACCGTCTACGGAAAAAGTACACTGGATGTCAGATATATTTTGGATGCCCACATGTTACACTGGAGATGTGGCACTGGTAATGTCACTGTCAGAAGCGGACACGTCTATTGAAAAGGTATACTATATGTCACAGATACATTTTTTAAGTGCACACGTTACACTGCAGATGTGGCACTGGTAATGTCACTGTCAGAAGCGGACACCGTCTACGGAAAAAGTACACTGGATGTCACAGATATTTTTGGCATACGCACACTTTACACTGGAGATGTGGTACAGCTAATGTGGCTGTCTGCAGCGGTCTAACTATTGTACGCTATTTAGTGCAGGATGCGCTGAAAATAGATATTGCTGCCACACACAGTAGTCCTTAAAAGGACTTTTGGGTCTGTAAAGTTTTAGCTATTTAGCGCAGGTTGCGCAAAAAATATATATTGCTGTTGCTACACACAATAGTCCTTAAAAGGACTTTTGGGTCTCTGAAAAGTTTTAGTAATAAAAATTTTCTTATATCACTCCCTACACTGTCTGTCCCTTCCTCAGCACAACTCTCCCTGACTAAGACTGAGACTAAGACTATATAGCACCCGATGACGCGTTCCGGCCAGCCAATCACTGTAATGCCAGCAGCCAACATGGCTACGGCATTACAGTGATGGCAGTACTTACCTGTACGTTCAGCCAAGAAACGTGCGAGGAGGAGACTCGAGCATTGTGCTCGAGCACATGCAGTATTTGGCTGAATACCGCCATGTGCCGAGCATCTCGATGCTCGAGCCGAACTGGTGTTCGGCCGAGCATGCTTGATCAACACTAGTTGCTAACTCAAATCAGTAATTTATATGTGGATACTCACCTCCATTCCCCTGCTATGTGCTTATAAACTTGCGGTGAAATGCATAGAAAGGACTTCTGAAGTCCACAATGCAAATGGGGCTGCCGCATGCAAATCGCAACCCCATTCACTTGAATGGGGTCTGCGATCCGTCCGTTCTGCAAAAAGATAGAGCAAGTTCTATCTTTTTGCGGTGCGGAGGCATGGAATCGAACCCACGAAAGCACTCCGTAGTGCTTCCGTAGGGTTCCGTTTCGTGGTTCCGTTCCGCACCACATCTGCGGATTTACAGACCCATTCAAGTGAATGGGTCCGCATCCGTGATGTGGAATGCACACGGCCGGTGCGGGCCGCAATACAGCAACGGAAAGGCAACAGTCGTGTGAACAAGCCCTTATGTGCATACATAGGAGGCCTCTGAATGTATTCTAGGGGTAGTTAACGGGTGTACAGCAGGGAATTGGCGGGGGGTATAGACATGCAAATTATTGCTTTGGAGTCAGCAGTAGTTATTCTATACATGTAGTAGTCTACTTATTAGGGTTGATCGGGGATTCCCTTTTTACACGTTAACCCCTTCCTGACCAGCGCCGTACTAGTACGGCGCTGGCCAGGTCTTTAAAAATGACACCATAGCCATGGGGTGCCTGTTGCTTCTTATAGCAGACACCAGAGGCTAATATCTGCAACTGGCGGAAATGCTGATCGCGGACATTTAACCCCTCAGATCCTGTGGTCAATCCTGACTACGGCATCTGAGTGCACGAAACACCGAAAGCGCGCACTTCTGGTGATGCTCCGGCTCCCCCATGCAGCGATCGGAGTAGCCGCAGTTTGTGTGCAGCAGCCCTTGTCTTTGTGAATGCTGTATAGTATTTCCTATGGAACCCTTGCTTGTAAAAGGGCTCCATAGGAAACTACCAACTTTCTCATAGACTCCAGTGCTAATGTATTGGGGTCTATGAGAATAGCAATCTAATGATTGCTTGTATTATTTCCCTATGGGAACTCTAAAAAAAAGTGTAAAAAATAAAAATAAAGTTTTTAAAACTAAAAAAATAAAACATAAAAATTAAAATCACCTGCCTTTCCCCAAAATAAAAATAAAAGAACGAAAAAAATAAAAAGAGACACATCATGGGTATCGCCATGTGCGAAAACTCCCGTAGTATAAAAATATAAAAATATCTTCCCCATACGGCAAACAGAGAAATGGAAAAAAACGTCAAAATGGACCATTCGCTGTTTTTTGGTTGCTTCATTTTCTACTAAAAAATCTGTAATCAAAAGTCATGTTCACCCCAGAATAATATCAATGAAAAGGTCAGATCGCCCAGCAAAAAATTAGCTCCATACAGCTCCGTACACATAATTACAAAAAAGTTGTAGGGGTCAAAATATGCAATATTAAATGGTGGCATTGTTAAGTACAACTTGTCCCGCAAAAAACAAGCCCTCATAAGGCTATGTGAACAGAGAAATAAAAAAGTTATGGCTCTGGGAAGGCAGGGAGCGCAAAACGAAAACGCAAAAACAAAAAAATCTTCGGGGTAGAAAGGATTAATGCATATGAAAATGGGTAGAAGTCTGGTCTCTGAATCCCCTTATTTTGCATCCCCTCCCATTCCCTGGTTGAACTTGATGGTATTACGTATGTCTTTTTATAACCGTACTAACTATATAACCATAGATCACTTTCTGATGACACATTCTCTCTAATATTGATGAAACTTCCCACATGGAGGCAGTGGGAGGATTGTTTGCTCTGTGTGAGATCGGTCCGTGTCCAATGCACTTGTTCCTGTGAATTATGGGAGCGTGTCCGAATAAGGTCCAGATGCGTTGCGGCAAACCCGCGCGAGTAGGTACCCAATTGCAGTCAGTTTTGACTGCGATTGCGTTCCGATGTTCAGTTTTTATTGCACGGGTGCAATGTGTTTTGCATGTGCGTGATAAAAAACTGAATGTGGTACCCAGACCCGAACTTCTTCACAGAAGTTCAGGTTTGGGTTCAAGGCTGTGTAGATTGTATTATTTTCCCTTATAACATGGTTATGAGGGAAAATAATAGCATTCTGCATACAGAGCATAGTACAATAGGGCTGGAGGGGTTTAAAAAAAATAAAAATTTAACTCACCTTAATCCACTTGTTCGCGCATCCGGCATCTCTTCTGTCTTCATCTGTGAGGAAAAGGACCTTTGATGATGTCACTACGCTGGTGATGGATCATGTGATAGACCATGTGATGAGCGTAGTGACGTCATCAAAGGTCCTTTTCCTCACAGATGAAGACAGAAGAGATGCCGGATGCGCGAACAAGTGGATTAAGGTGAGTTAAATTATTATTATTTTTAACCCCTCCAGCCCTATTTTACTTAGCATTCTGTATTCAGAATGCTGTTATTTTCCCTTATAACCATGTTATAAGGGAAAATAATAATGATCGGGTCTCCATCCCGATCGTCTCCTAGCACTTGCTTGCGGATGCTTGCGATTTTCACGCAGCCCCATTCACTTCTATGGGGCCTGCGTTGTGTGAAAAACGCACAAAATAGAGCTTGCTGCAATTTTCACGCAACGCACAAGTGATGCGTGAAAATCACTGCTCATGTGCACAGCCCCATAGAAATGAATGGGTCCGGATTCAGTGCGGGTGCAATGCGTTCACCTCACGCATTGCACCCGCGCTGAAAACTTGCTCGTGTGAAAGGGGCCTAAGGGTACTTTCACACTAGCGTTATTCTTTTCCGGTATTGGGTCTCAATACCGGAAAAAATGCATCAGTTTTGTCCTAATGCATTCTGAATGGAAAGCAATCCGTTCAGAATGCATCAGGACCGTTCCGTCCCTTGTACGGTATTTGACCGGACAAAATACCGCACTTGCCGGTATTAATTTCCATAGAGATGTATTAATGCCGGATCTGGTACCAATTGTTCTGGAAATTTCTGGATCCAGTTTTCTGGTCTGCGCATTCGCTGGGATATAGGAGGAGCTAGTTTTGCTTTTGATCTTTGAAAAAATGTAAATACCGGAACCTTCAGTCCGGATGATACCGGATGAGATGGATCCGGTATATCACTGGATTCGTCTAATGATTGTATACGGCTTGCCGGAACTGCCTACCGGATTCTAACAACGCTAGTGTGAAAGTACCCTAACCCTGGGTTCACACCTGAGCGTTCTGAAAGGAGCGCTCTGTATGCGCGATTGTACGGGCGTTTACAAACGTGCATACAGAGACAAGTGAACGCCCATTGTCGCGCGTTCCCGAAAGTCTATGTACGGGAACGCGCGACAAAACGCCCCAAAGAAGCTCAAGTACTTGTTTGAGCGTCGGGCGTTTTACAGCGCGATCGTACGCGCTGTAAAACGCCCAGGTGAGAACCATTCCCATAGGGAAGCATTGGTTTCTCCTTGTTGTGCGTTTTACAGCGCGTAGGAACGCGCTGTAAAACGCTCAGGTGGGAACTTAGGGTAAGTCTAATGTGACAAATGCCTGTCTTAGTTGGTGCAGAACTTATTAAGAGACACTCATAAACTTGGTGCTTCTCCAGGCAGTCCATGCACCGGAAGTTCAAATCTACACCAGCTATGAGTTGGCGTAGATTTGTACCATCATTTACTCCAGTAAATCTGTCCACAGCCTCGACACGTTTGAAAAGTGCTGAGAGAAGTGATCGGTCACATACCGCAAGTATGGCATGCACCATAATTTGCAAGTTTACAAACCTTTAATAAGGTATGTCCAATATTTCCTAATAGGGGCTAGAATGCACAAAGCTATTATGTCACTGAATTAAACATTTTTCCCTTTGCAGCTGATGGGACAGATGATGTTTTACACTACAATGTATTGGGTGCCAAGGTTAAGAACAGAGATGGATGATGTATTAAAATAGATGTAAAGCTTCAAAATCCTCCATCGTAATTTTTAATCCAGCTCGGAATGAAGGTGACTTTTTAATCCCAAACCAGATGTTAAAATGTGGCTACAGGGTTCCACTCATAACAAAAAGTGCAAATAATGTTGCTCTTTGTCCTATGACTTTTGTCCTGCTTGTATTTGAATCGTATGTAATTACAGCTATACATTATGTTTCCTAGCAGGGGGATGAGAAAATATAGTGAAAGGTAAAACAATATTGTTTCTAATACAGTGAAATCCTTTTAATCCAGTATTAACAGTAACTGCTTTGCTAAGCATTTTGCTATATTAATAGGCGCAGACCTGTGGAGATCCAGCATGTCATTCAGTATACTGGAGATAGCCCGGTGGCATACACATATGCATGTAAGTACACTACATTGACAGTATTTGACAAAAGCTGTACAGACATGTGGGGTCATTTATCAAACTGGTGTAAAGTAAAATTGGCGTAGTTGCCAATAGCAACCAATCAGATTCCACCTTTTATTTTTCACAGCTCCTTTTGAAAATGAAAGGTGGAATCTGGTTGGTTGCTATGGGCAACTAAGCCAGTTCTACTTTACACCACTTTGATAAATGACCCCAGAAGAGTTTTATGGGTCCATACTGCACCTTCTTATTTCACTTTGTTACATGGGAAGCCATATTAGAGGGATATTCCCATTTAGATGCATATATCAAGTTTGTTCGGCATCAGCCTTCTGGAGCAGTGAGGGGATAGCCCCACACAGAAGAGACTCCCCCCTGATTAACAGTGCCAAACATCTCACCTGGCCCTGTCAATCTCTTGCCTGCGCTGTTGCTCCAAGTATCTGTGCAAATGCAGAGGATCTGCTGCTGTGACGTGAGCAGCGCAGATGCCGACTCTGCATGCGCCTCTTCTGTTTGGGTACACCTGGAAATAGCAGTGGTGCCTATCCGTCTGAAGCCCCTGACCCTACTTTTGGGTGTACCCAGACATTAGTGGTGCATGTGTAGTCAGTATCTATACTTCTCAGGTTGCAGCAGCAGATCTTCTGCACTTGTATTGATACTCGAAGCAACAGAGCAGGCACAAAATTGATGTCTTGAGATATCTGTCCAGAAGGCTGATTTTGAACTACATCCAATTAGTTCCAAGTAAATTAAGGGGGCTGTCCCAAGGAAAATATTCTGCAATTTTCAAACCGGCACCTGGATCTGAATACTTTTGTAATTGCATGTAATTAAAAATTTTCCATAGCCACTGAATTATTCAATAAAATGTATAGTGCCACCTGCTGTTTGCTTTTTTCTTATTTCTTTGACCTGCTCACTAAGAAGGCCGCACATGCTCGGTTTGATCCTTCAACTGCCTCCTGAGCTGTGATAGGGAGAGCATGGACTCGCCCCCTGAGCTGTGATAGGGAGATTATGGACACACACCCTGAGCTGTGATAGGGAGAGCTGAGACCCGCCTCCTGAGCTGCAGCAGAAAAGACACTCCCCTTGAGCTGCCAGCTTGATATAAATCTAGCAGAGCAATGAATGAGGAGATCTCTGGATCCATGTGAGGTACAGGGCTGGTTCTAGCTGTGTTAGAAAGAGATTGTCCTGTACTGTATGATGTCTAATTTTCATTTTTTTCATTAGTCATGGAATAACCCCTTTAAAACTAGACACACCGTATGATACATTTAGTGCATCTTGCTAGAAACATTAGGCACCGTTATTTAAAGGGGTTCTTCAAGATTTTCATATTGATGGCCTATCCTCAGGGTATTTCATCAATATGAGATCGGCGGCGGGGGTCTTACCACCAGCACACCTGCCAATCAGCTGTTTGAAGAAGTCACGGTGCTCTAGTGAGTGCATCAGCCTCCTCGCAGCTAACTAAGCACAGCGCCGTCTGTTGGATAGCAGCTGTGCTTGATATTGCAGCTCAGCCCTATTCACTTGAATGGGACTGAACCGCGCCAAGGCAATGTGACCCATGTGGCATCCCATTGTCTAGAAAGAGGCCTAAGTACTCACGGAGCACCACCGCCTCTTCATAAGTTGATTGGCAGGGGTGCTGGGAGTCTGACCCCTGCTGATCTCGTATTGATGACCTATCCTGAGAATAGGCTATCAATATGAAAATCCCAGAAAACACCTTTAACTTTACATCACCCATTGGTTGGCCTATTTTGTGTAAAAAGCCACAATTTAGTGTATGTTGTTACATTCTAAGCCACAGACCTTTTCCTAGAAACCACACCCCTTGTCTAGTGAGGTGCAAGGAGTGTCTAAAAAAATACATCTGGTACAAGGTATGCATGTCAGTTTTTTTTTAACAGAAATTGAGCAAGAATTCTGACTCACTTTTAAACCAATGATCCATACCTGCCAGCATCTCTTTGCTCCTGGGGACTCCTCCATGTATAAAAATAGCTATAAAGGGGTTTTCTGGGGGTTTAACATATATGCTCATGCTGTTGCTTACCTAATGTACATCTTCTGCATAATGTTTTTTAAAATTTTGACTTTCCTGACCCATTTTCACCATGTAAACAAATAACTCAATGACAATGGTTTGTTTCCATCCTGTATGTAGCACTTCCTGTTGCTGTATCCAACCAACCCCATGATGCACTTCTCCTATCTCTGCCACAACTCCAACACCGCCCCTAACAACGTGCAGATAGTTTATAGCTCCTCCCACCCAGCTAGTTACATAGACACTCCCCTATCACTGTCCCTAACAACACCCAGCTAGTTTATAGCTCCTCCCACCCAGATAGTCACATAGACACTCCCCTATCAGTGCCCCACCCATGGACATTACATCTCAAGAAATAAGGAAGAGCTGCATGGACATGGTCATGTGACCACAGCCCAGAATGGGAGATAGGGGCAATAAAGGTAAAATAAATATATTACAAAATGACAGCGACTTTCATAAATAATTATTGTAAAGGATGTTGATACAAACCAGAAAACCCCTTAAGGCATGATTTATATGTTTTCTAGCCTTTTAAACAGCAGTTTTACATTATAAGTACACAAGTGTGCAGCTGTGTATATACAGTTTATTACCGCCTCTGCCTTCCGGATCGATAAATACACAAGTGTCATGTGTGCTGTACATGAGCAGCAGTGTTGATTTCTAAATTAGTTACACTGTACTGTATGAACTAGAGCCAAATCAGCTCTAAAATGTGCAATCCAAAGCTGTACTTTCCAGTGTAACAGCAATATAAAAAATAGCTTTAAAAAGCCAGGATCCAGGAGTAGGTCCTAAAGGTAAGCAGAAGACCGGGCTTTAAAGATGACGCCTGCTCAGGACCTGACCTGAGCGGGCACCATAGCCAGCAGGTGTCTGCTGTTTTACACAGCAATATCAAAAGTGTAGAGGCAAGGGGTGATGTCAATGGGAAAGAATTATCACCACGTACTATCACCCATTACATGAAAGGACGAAAAGGAAAGAAAAAAAGGGGTGAAGAAATGGTGAGCTCCACTCCGTTAGTAATTACTATATAATGAATAAATTTCCGTGGACTAGGACGGTAATACATTAAAACATCCAATGATGCTGGCAAGATACTGTTATCACTATTGTTACAGAATAACCTTTTAGAAAATCTAAAATGAATTAAAAATAAATAATAATATTGCAATATAGTTAGATAGATGATGATAGATAGATAGATGAACAAAAAAATATATATGAACAAAAAAAAAATATATATATATAATAAATAAAAAATAAATAAATATATAATTCATTCACTTCACTAGGGGGGTGGTCGTCAGGATAAGCACATGACACCTGCGGCCAAACCCCCCCCCCCCGGCCCGGATCGCATGTAGAATAGTAGTGACAGACGGCAGCACCACAGGAGGGCTTCAGGTCAAACACTTTATTCGGTAAAATATATGGCTCAACGCGTTTCGGGGATATAAGTTCCCCTTCCTCAGGAGCAAGTGTAGGGTATACAATTACAAAATTCATACATATTTATACATGTTAGAATGTTTAAAATCCAATAGCAAATGGCGTTTTTTCGCGCCACTTAGTACCGGAACCGGAAGTGACGTCAGATGCGTTCCACACTGGAACGCATAGATATTTTCTATATATATTGCCATTAAATAAGTAAATACTAGGATGGTGGCGTGGGTTTTTGTTTCTCTCTTTATTGCTATCACGTTTCACACAGCAGACATTGTCTCTAATCACAGACACTTAACCCCTTAGATGCTGTGGTCAATAGCAACCATGGCATCTGAAGGGTCATGCACTGGAATTGGGCTGCTTTCTGTGATCCAATGCCCTGCCACCCCCTCAAGGTTTCACCATGGGAGCTATTTGGTTGCTATGACAGCTAGGAGCCTTATGAAGGCTCCAAGACGTGGTGTAGAAAAGTTATTGAGCCTTGGGAACAGAGCATGGTAAACTATGGTAGTCTGTGGTTGAAATGATACAAAGTCCCTGGGGGTGGGGGCTGGTTTGGCTTGGGGTTAAAAGAAAGTTTGAAAAAAACAACAACAAAAAAATATTGAATGCGGGGGAAAAAAAAAAAAAACTTCCTCCTCCAAAAATGGAAAAAAATAATCAGAAATCATACATACCCCAAAATAATATAATAAACTACAGATCACCACACAAAATATTTCGCTGGGTGTCTTCTACCAAGATGGCAGCGACGGCCTCTCTGTGATCAAATGGATAGAGTGAGTATGCATTTTTTTTTTTTAACTGGATTAGCTCCTGAAAGGCCTTAATTTTAATCTTAGATGCTGCGATCAGTGATGAATGCAGCATCTGAGGGGTACAATGACGGGGGGCAGTGCAATCGCCGATCCCCATCATTGCGCCCGCTACATACAAAGGAATGCGCTTCGTCATGAAGTAATTCTTTGTGAAATTCAGTGCAGCAGCTAAATCGAATTTTTCATAAGTTTGCTCATCTCTACCAGGGATAAAACCAAAAATGTTGCATGTTTTTTCGATATAAGTTTATGTCTGGATACTGTTGGGAAATTCCTACCACCCAATTTGATACCACCAAAAATAAGTTCTAATAACTAACACTATGCCATTTGCTGAAGTGAGACAACCCCTTTAAGTGCTTCTGTGGTGTCCTGAAAGTCCACTGCAAAATGCTAATATATTCTATTTAATGCATTGTATGTGCCCAAAGACTGTGTATGAGTGAGAGTTACCTAGTTCTGTTCTCTTCCTCTCTAGGACAAAGTTACTAGCCAGTCTGGAGTTAGTTCCGATTGAGGGAACTCCTAAGGGAGCAGGATAGGGCAGAGTCACTGGGAATCTCCTCGCCCTATGCATCGGAAAGCAGCAAACCTGCCAGGCCTTGAGGGAACAGAGTTACTGAAAGCAGCAGAGAATTCAGTGACTATAAGGAGAATTGCAAAGTATTTGTCAGAGCTGAGGTTACCTCCTAGACAACCCTAATCTGGGCCCTGACTACCTATCAATATGAATAGACCTTGAAGGTAGGAATATTCATATGCAGCATACCTAGGCCCTGATATCCTGATAAGGCCCTGGAATAAGTTAAGGACCAGAGACAACCCATTCCTCCCCAGATGGACGAATGGAAGTCTCTGTCTCAGGCCCAGATACAACAACAAGGAATATAACAAATACAAACAAACGCGACACTTAACTTCTGTAGAGATAGAAGAACAGGAACACCAGAGACGACCTCACACCAGTTCAGCCAAACCCAAATGAAGCTATCTACCGCATAGTCAGAAGGGTGGGGTCAGACTATAAAGGGTAGAAGTAATGACAACTGAGCAACAGCTGAGAAAAGGGAAGAAGTCATTAACCCTATCAACACTGAATAAAGAGAAATCAGGGAGGCTGTTAGATTCCTCCATGCTCAGCCAGTCTCTCTGATCTCCTGACACCAGTCACCTGAGGGACTGTGACAGCGGAGCTCCGCGGCGGTGGACATCGCAGGATAAATCCTGAAAGTACCCGACCACCAGAGACACGCCAAACAAATCCTGAAAGGGGACTGCTGGCAGGCATCCGGTGAGGAGAAGGAGAGGCTGAGGGAGCGAGAGCGCAGCGCAGGGGGGAGCTGCAGGTGATTGGAGGAAGAGATATCCGGAAGCTGAAACAGCGTGCAGTGCAACATCTCCCTGAACAGCACAGAGCAGTATCGCTCATGTGGGAGCAAATTGGGGGCCACAGAGAGGAGATTAGGAAAGGAGGCCCTAGATTAAGATCTCTCCCATGTTTTCCCGCCGTGTGGCCATTTTCCCCGCTCCCTGGGGAAGCAAGAAGAGTAGAGGAGCTAAGAGCGGCGCTTCTGCAGATATACTTGCCTGGCACTGCAGAGCCTTCCTGAAACCAAACTCCTGTCGTCACAGAAGTCTATTGGTCAATCTCACAGTTACCTAGACTGTATGCACAACATTCATCCTCTCAAAGGAAAATAAAGAAAGGCATAAATCCAGAGAGTGTGTCCCAGCTGCCCAGAGGCCATCTGTACCTTTATATTATAACAGTACAAGACATTGAATACTGCCAGCCCACCACAAGGGACATTAATATATAGATACACCCCTGAAAGTTGTACATCTATCCTGACATAACGATGGGGCCGCAAAAGCCACAAAGTGCCACTGAACGACTCCGAGAGTTTGACAGACAACTAGATGAAAGTACACGCTCGCCATTGCCACAGCGCACCGTGCACACTAGAGCAAGAATTACCGCTGATGCGGCTATGCCAGATGTACCTGCCGAGAATGGGTCAGAGGAAATCACACTTTAACAAGTATCTGCCCAAGTCCTGAAAGCGATCACAGCGTGCAAAACGTCCCTTACTAGGAAACTTGATGAAGTCAAAATTGACCTGGGGTTGTTACGTCAAGATCTACAAAATTTGCTGGACAGGATACAGCACACAGAGGGATGCATATCCCTCATATAAAATACCACTGCCACTGTCCCCAGAGCTATCTCTGACCTCACCGCCAAAGCAGGTCTATGGAAAAATAAAGCAGATGACCTTGAAAATTGATTTTGCAGAAACAACATTAGAAAAAAAAGGTCTCCCAAAGAGAGCGAAGGATCACACGCCAGATACGTTTATAGAGAACTGGATAAAATAACTTTTTCCAGAGGCAGAGTTTTCCTAAGCATATGCTGTGGAACGTGCGCACAGGGTACCAGCAAAGCCTCCACCGCCTGGGGCTCCTCCTCGACCTTTGCTGGCAAGATTCCTAAACTGCAAGGATAGAGATAAAATCCTACCGCTAGCCAGACGACGGCAAGAAATCAAATATGATGCCAGAGTCTCCATTTTCCCAGACTTCTCCATGGAACTCCAAAAGCAGCCTGCCACGTTCATGGATGCCAAGAGACGCTTGAGAGAGGCCAACATTCCATATTCCATGGGATACCCTGCCAAGCTTCGCGTCGTTGATGGAGATAGGGCGATATTCTTCACATTACCGGGAGAAGTCACTGAATGGCTGGCCCTGAGACAGTGCTCTCCGAGACGTTGAAGACCCAGACAGTATCAGTGGGCTCAACACAAGTCGATGTCATAAATCGTGTTTGATACCAACTATACTAATATGATCTATTATCAGTGCTGCATTATGTTTATCTTTAAGTAATTGAATATTGAAGTCGATACCCTCATGTCCTAATTTACTTAGGCTACTTTCACACTAGCGTTGTTTTAATCCGGCGTTCAATTCCGACACCGGAACTGCCTGCCGGATCCGGAAAAACGTGTGAAAACGGATTACATTTGAATCCTGATCAGGATTTTGAACACAATGAAAAAATGCATTGGAAAAAACGGATCCGCCATTTAGGGACTTTAACTTTTTTTTCACATTTTTCGGGTTTAACATGCAAAAGCCGGATCCGTTTTGACTGAACACACAGTGCCAGATCCGGCGTTAATGCAAGTCAATGGGAAAAAGGCCTGATCCGGCGTTCAGTCAAAGTGTTCAGGCTTTTTGGCCGGAGGTAAAAATACAACATGCTACGTTTTTCTGAAAAGCCTGATCAGTCAAAAAGACTGAACTGAAGACATCCTGATGCATCCTGAAGGACTGACTCTCCATTCATAATGCATGGGGATAAAACTGATCAGTTCTTTTCCGGATTTGAGTCCCTAGGACGGAACTCAGCGCCGGAAAAGAAAAACGCTAGTGTGAAAGTACCCTTATATGGGTTTAATTGGTCGTTATTTGCCTCAGCCGCAACCCGCATGCCTCTGCCACTTAACATCCATGGCAGGGGCATTCCGGTTTTTCTGGCCTATGGTCTGGATTTTTGTCCAACTATCCAGACCTGCAAGCAGATTGCTAAGTTATTTTATTGTTCTGAATTTTTGGTTATATTTTTTAACTGTTCTGGTTATTAATAATTCTTTGCCGATGAACATCATTGATCCAGACATGCTGTTGCACACTTGCAATTTAATTGCCACATCTAGGTACTTGTATGTCATGCATTTATTCCAGACATTATGGCAGACTTAAAGATTATGTCATGGAATGTCAGGGGCATGGGTACTCCGCATAAAAGGTCTATGATATTCTCCCTTGTTAGAAACTCTGGTCCACATATTCTGTACCTCCAGGAGACGCATCTTACTAATACCACCTCTGCGGAAACCATGGGTTCAGTGGGCAGCACACTCTTATCACTTCTCATCTTCCAGGGGTGTGTCTATATTAATACAAAAACAATTGCGATGGGAGGTAAAAGACCTAGCAGTTGATTCACAAGGCAGATATGTCTTTGTTCATTCTCTTATTGACAACATACAATACACTATATTGGGAATATACAACCCTCCCCGTGGGTCGATACATGTGCTACATCAGGCAGCAGCTTTTGCATCTGCCTACCCACATGCTAGAACCATATGTCTGGGAGACTTAAATATGTTGCTGGACCCATCCATGGATCGGTTTGTGAGTGGGGGAGGTCCACAAGTTTCAGGGGTCCCCTCTCAATTAAGCAGATTTATGACAGAGTTCTGCTGGTCTGATCTATGGAGGTTTGTTCACCCTACAACCCATGAATACTCGTGTGACAGTGGAGGACACCACTCGCTAACATGAATTGATTATATGCTATAGAGTGAAAACGTGCTATTAAACCTTCGCTCCATAGTATACTTACCCAGAGGAGTGTCGGATCCTTTACCAATGTTAGGAATCTTAACTCGTAATGCTCCCTTAGTGATGTACAAAATTCACATACACCCGTTTTTGCTGGGTCTCTTGGGAGCGCCTGATGGGATCCCCTACTAGATAGATGAGTTTTTATCGGTACACACAGAGGAACCTAATTTGATCCTCCTATGGGATGCCCTGAAGGCTTTCTTGAGGGGATGCTTACATTCTAGCATTTCTTATATCAAGAGGGACACCAGCCGCTCTGAATTGGAGTTGGCATCCCAATGCACTAACCCAGAACAACAGTACATCCAACACCCCACTGAGTCTAACAAGACCTCCTGGCTCCAGGCAGGGAGGCAATATTTGGCAACCCTAAGAGAAAGGGCAGATTGAAAAATGTTTTTTCTGAAACAAACTGCGTTTGAGTTAGGTAACTAATCCGCTAAATTACTAGCACAACTAATCAAACATTCTTTGCCCTCATCTACAATTCTAGCAATGCGATCCCTAACTGGTCAGGAACTTCACACACAGGCGGACATCCTTCAGACTTTTACCCAGTTCTACGACTATCTATACAAATCTAGTACAACCACCTCTGAAGCAGAAATAATTACCTACCTAAATAGTATCCCCTTCCCTACGCTGACCACGTCACAGAGTGCTCAGTTAGAGCAGCCCATAACTTCGGAGGAAATACTTCAGGCAATTTCAGATCTTAACAATGGGAAGTTACCGGGACCCGATGGGCTCCCTAAAGAGGTGTATGCCAGATACTCAGATAAACTGTCCCAACAGCTGCTATCCAGCCTTCATTCGGCCTTAGAGACAGGAAACCTGCCCGTCTCCTTCATGGAAGCCACTGTAATTCTGATACTTAAGCCCGATAAGATCCACATGACTGTAGCTCGTATAGACCGATCGCACTTTTAAATGTAGATTATAAAATACTCACAAGAATATTAGCTACCAGACTAAATCGGGCAATCCTGTCATTGATTCATCCAGATCAGACGGGATTCATGCCAGGGAAGTCAACCTCAGAGAATATTAGAAGGGTACAGGTAATTACTCAGATTGGCCACTCTACGGATCAAGATTGGGCCTTGGCTTCCCTAGACGCAGTCAAGGCCTTTGATTCTATTTAATGGGCATATCTGCATGGGTGTCTGATGGGTGTACAGAGAGGAACAAGACAAGAATTTCCCCTGTCACCATTACTATTCGCACTGGCGGTTGAGCCTTTGGCCATCCAGGTGAGAGAGAGCGATAACATTATTGGGATAAGATTGGAAGCGCGAGAGGCGCGCATTGGGTTGTACGCTGATGATATGATTCTATATATACCCTCCCCAAATACTTCTCTATATAATGCAGTGGCTCTGATAGATGAATTTGGAAAATTCTCTGGCTTTAAGATTAACTGGGAAAAATCAGTTTACATGTCTCAGCAAAAGAAACTGTGGTCGGGCCCCTCGCACATGGCTGGATTGATAGTGGGAGACACGTTCAAATACCTGGGGGTACCATAGCTAGACAACACTCTAAAGCGCTATCTATTAACATTCATCCCCTAATTACACATATACAGGATAAATTCAAAACCTGGAAGTCACTCCCTTGTCAGTAGCAGGACGTATTCATTTAGTTAAAATGATAACCCTTCCCAAGGCCCTTTATGCTTTACAGCATTCGGAGGTGCCCGTCTCCAAATCAATATTTAAAGAATTGGATTCCATGACCTGAACCTTCATATGGGGAAACTCCTGATCAAAATTAAGCTTGGATACATTAAGGAGACCAAAGACTGAGGGAGGCATGGCACTGCCAAATTACAGATTATATTACCTGGCAGGGCAGTTACGCCTCATACATACTTGGTACACCACTGAGGAACTCCCTGACTTGGAGTATTTCCTTAAACATTACCTGGGCGTACATACTCTATGGTCAGTCCTGGAGAATTTTTCTAGGGCTCAGAAACCGTTGCTTCCGATACATAGATTAGGACATGGAGTTTGGAAGGAACAACCCAATTTACGAGTGTAATTTCTGAAATACCATTATGGCATAATCATTCCCAGCCGGGGATACAGGCGGTCATGGGAGCGTAGAGATGGAAGATGGCTGGGGTGCACAGCCTGGGGGATGTATACGACTAGGAACTTTTTTTGACATTCACAGACCCGACACAAAAATTTGAAATACCCAGATCTATGTTCTTTTCCTATTTACGACTCAGATCCAGGTCCTACAACTATTTATCCAGACCCCAACACTAAATTCTCCCAGTATCCGCTAATAGGATTTGTTAAAACCCAGGGACCCAGAGGCCTTATTTCTGCAATCTATTCACATCTGCTGTGTGCAAAGTCTCTTGCCGCTCCCCTGAAGGTAATAGATAAATGGAAAAGACAAATACCCACACTCACAGATTAATCAATATCTGACTTATTAGAATCACATTTACAAGTATCACCAGCAATAAATAACAAATTAATTCAACTATATATTCATCAAACATATCTCACACCAATCAGATTGCATAGAATGGGAAGGTCGCCCAATACGGCCTGAGTGAGTGTTGAGACTCCATGTTGTGCCTTGTACAGCCATTTTATGTTATAAGCCTTAAAAACCTTTGTGTGTAGAATCTGTGAATTTCACTGTGTGAGACTACCGTGACTTCAAGGTCGCTCCTAGCCCCTCCAGTTTTGTACCAGAAAGGAATTTGTACAATTATTAAAAGGACAAGTCCGTGACGAACACCCACATTTAAAACTAAGGGGACGCTTCAGGCGTATATAGCCAAGAAATGCTTATTTCAGATTGTGAGTTATGATGTAAATGCTTAATTATGTCTCCCACTTTGAAATTTGCCTTATAATCTCTGCTTTCTGTCAATAAAGTTTAGAGAAACTTGGTACATGGCATTGCGTGTGTGTATCAGTTATTCTCTATGAGTGCTAATAACTTCTAACTAGGAATCTACTGCTCATCTGGCATTGGGGTCTTTGCCCCAACACCTGCCCAAGGTGTGGAGAATTGGCGGCAGATTTCTGGCACATGATGTGGGTATGTGATCCAATTGTTGCATTTTGGAATGGGGGTGACAGACTTTTCATCGACCCTGCTACCAGTTCGGGTTACACACACCCCTGATCTGTGTCTCTTAGGAATAATGGAGAAGGATCAGTGCGACCATTATATGTCTATCTTTTTACGAGAGTCGCTATTCCTAGCACGCAAATGTATAGCCTTGAGATGGTACAGCCCAAATGTCCCAAATTTAGGCATGTGGAAAACACAAATAAACCAGATCTTACCATATGTTTCTGTGATTTACAGGAGTAATAGAGCTCAAAAGTTTGACAGGGTTTGGGGCATATGGTGCAGATCCCCACTCACTACGTATACCGTTCCGAGAATGAGCCGGGCCCTGCCAACTATACAGGATGCCTCTGTTCACTCCACTTAGTTAATAAATGTACTTTTAACTTTCATATATGACGTTGTTTACTGATATTGCAAGGTGTGTGCAACTGTATATGTACTGGACTGAAACACGTTCTGTTATATTGAACATTATTGTAATGTATGACTGTTATATAATTCTATTTCTGAATTAATAAAGAGTTTAAAAAAAACAAAAAAAAAACAACTTCCCTGGACAAAAATGTTGGTACCCTTAACTTAATATTGTGTTGCACAACTTTTTGAGGCAATCACTGCAATCAGGTTATTTCTGTAACGCTCAATGAGAATTCTGCACCTCTTCACAAGTATTTTGGCAAACTGCTTCAGCTGTCTCAGGTTTGAAGGGTGCCTTCTGCAGACTGTATGTTTCATCTCTTTCCACAGATATTCAATTGGATTTAGATCGGGGCTCATAGAAGGCCACTTCAGAATAGCCCAGTGCTTTGGTTTTTAGCTGTGTGCTTTGGGTAATTATCCTCTTGGAGGACCCATGACATGCAACTGAGACTAAGCTTTCTGACACTGGGAGGCGCATTTCGCACCAGAATGCCTTGATAGTTTTGAGATTTCATTGTACACCACACAGATTTAAGACACCCTGTGCCAGATACAGCAAAGCAGCCCTAAAACATAACTGAGCCTTCTCCATGTTTCACAGTAGGTACAATGTTCTTTTCTTTGCATGCTTCATTTTTGCATCTGTGAAAGTATGATGGGACTTGCCAAAAAGATCCAGTTTTGTTTCACCTATCTAATGGATATTTTCCTAGAAGCTTTGTGGCTTGTCAATATACATTTTGGCAAACTCCAGTCTTGCTTTTTTATGATTTGCTTTCAACAGTGGTTTCCTACTTGGTCATTTATCATTACGTCCACTTTGTCTAAACAGCGAAGGATGTTGCGATCTGACATTTATGTACCTTGATCTTGAAGTTCACCTCTAATCTATTTGGAAGTTGTTCTGGACCAGTGATGGCCAGTTCGCAGTGTTCGCCAGCGAACACATGCGGGCTGCCATCTTGACTCACAAGTCCGGCGATGCACAGGAAAGCCCTTACCTGTGCCTGTGCCGTGAGCCGCTCTGAAACAAATGCGGTCACTGGGAGCAGGCAGTTCCGAGAACAGCCCGATGAAGGCCCCCGGCGGCTGGCCTTCACTGGCCATCACTGTTCTGGACTCTTTGGTTACTATTAGAGATGAGCGAACTTCTGTTTTAAGTTCGGCGTCTAAAGTTCGGCTTCCGGTTAGCGGAGGATCCCGATATGGATTCCGAATTCCGTTGTGGTCCGTGGTAGCGGAATCAATAATGGTCATTATTGATTCCGCTACCACGGACCACAACGGAATTCGGAATCCATATCGGGATCCTCCGCTAACCGGAAGCCGAACTTTAGACGCCGAACTTAAAACAGAAGTTCGCTCATCTCTAGTTACTATTCATGTTACCTGTCTCTTCAATTTGTCATAAATTTTTCTCTCACGGCCACGTCCAGGGCAGTTGGCTAAAGTCCTGTAGACCTTAAACTTATTAAAAATATGTGCAACTGTAGAAACAGGAACGTCAGGCTGTTTAGAGCCTGTACCTGTAACATGTCTGTCTATAATTTTCTTTTTAATCTCCTGAGACAACTCTTTCCTTAGTTTTCTTTGGACCATGTGCAGTGTGGTACACGCCAGGATACCAAACAGCACAGAAACTACTTTTTACCCTTAAAATAGTCAGACTGACTGATTACAAGTTTAAAGACACCTCTGATGCTAATTACAGGACACACCTTAGTTTAACATATCCCTGCGGTCAAATTATTTTCAGTCTTTTCTAAACACACCATCATTTTTGTCCAGGCCAGTTTCATTAGTTTTTTAATTATTCTTTTGAAACACAATTCAAAAGCAATGTCTGATTTTCATTAGCTGATTTTCAGTAAATGTTTATTTATTATTACTTTAGTCAGTTTCAAGTTACTTCAGTGGTCATTATGGATTTTTCTTTCTTTAAGGGAACGGTACCAACAATGTTGTCCACATGTATATTTTTATATGTATATATTTATACACAGATAGGAGAACTTTATAGATAGATCTTTTTTTTTCACTCCAATAATTTTCAATTTGTGGGAGAACTTTTCTGCCTCTACTACAAACCGCTTTCAGGATACAACTTTGCACCTGCCACTTAGCTGATATAACAATGGAAAGAAGACAGTAAAGCTCTGTGATAATAGGCTCCTTCCTGGCCTTCTGAACTAAGTGGCCATGTCCGTTGCTACTGATGTGAATGGGAAAGCGATTAGATCAAAGTTCAGTTCTTCATCAGCTCTGGGAATTCTCCTGGTTTTAGAATTCATGGCAATCTTATTTTGAACTTCATGGGCAATCCTTCATAGCCTTCATTTCAGATGCTTTAAGCCGATTGTGCAAATGTGTTGTTAGTGAAGCCCACATGGGTTTCATATATTTGCACAAAGGGCTCTAATTATGCCCCCCTCTCCCCAATTCCCTGTGCACACAAGAATATGAAGGTCAGCTGTGCACCTCTCTGAATGGTGAGCACAGAAAAAAACACTGTTGCTGTTTCTCATTAAGGTCTTTTTAAGTGAATTCTAGAAGGTAGTTTAGAATCAGGTGTATTCAATAAAAACTATTTGAGTAGGAAACATGTTGTTCCCTAGTGTCATAATCCAAGTATTTCACCCATGCTTCTATGTGAAATCGTTGCAATAAAAATTATCATTATTTATAGCGCTAATCAAATTCTTACAGTAAATCTGTCACCAGATCCAATTGTTTCTTGGAAAGAAATAACATTTTCCCCTGCTTTATTAGGAAATGATAACTGTGAAAATGAGTTGAATTTTTTTTAAATTAGAATTATGTTGCAGTATAGCTCTCCATGTATCATTATATTGCGGAAGCTTGTGCCCTATGTATTAAATCACAAGCATAATGAGGTACAGTGCCATAATCACAAGAGGCAGACTGTAGACACCTACTCTCACTGTTAGTAGATGTTCTTTTCACTTTGTTAGAGTTGAGCGGACACCTGGATGTTTGGGTTCGACGGGTTCGGCCGAACTTGAGAAAAAAGTTCGAGTTCGGGACCCGAACTTGACCCCGAACCCGAACCCCATTGAAGTCAATGGAAAGCCGAACTTTTGAGCACTAAAATGGCTGTAAAAATGTCATGGAAAGGGCTAGAGGGCTACAAATGGCATCAAAATGTGGTTAAGAGCATGGCAAGTGCTCTGCAAATAAATGTGGATAGGGAAAGGATGAGGTCCATATGGAGTAGGAGGTTGAGGAGGCGGTGGATGTGGCGGTGTAGGTGGAAGCGGCAGTGGAGGAGGAGGTAGCTTTATTTTTAAAATTAGGGTACACCCCAAAACATTGGGAAATATATCCTGTGATAACCCCCTCCAGTCATGCTAAACACACGTTCAGACAATACACTGGCTGCAGGGCAGGCCAGCACCTCTAAGGGGTAAAGGGCAAGCTCAGGCCATGTGCCCAATTTGGAGACCCAGAAGTTGCAGGGGCTGACCCATGTCAGTCAGTTCGTGTAGGCGTGTGCACACCTACTGCCCCACCATGTCGCACGTCCCCGTGATGTTCACGATCCAATTTGATATATGCTTTATCAGCATTCGATGTTCTTTTATGCGCCTACCATTGTGATCACGGGTGGCGGGTAATCAGGGTTCCAGGCCAGAGAGGGAGCGTGAGAAAGAGAGACCACATCCAAGGGAGGATTAATTTTTTTTAAATTTCAAATTATAGAGTTAAAATATGGGAGAAATTATTAAAGCATAAAAGTGTGACAACTTTTCAAAGTTTAAGCATTGAATGAAAGAATGTGGTGCGCATTAATTACTGAATAATTTATTAAATTTTATTCCCTGTCACCTATGCATAGCAGGTGTTTATTCACGTCTACAATTGTATAATGTCAACCCAAGAATGTAACAGAAAAATTATTGAAATTTATTAAGCTGTCAACTAGGTAGAGGAGGGGTATATTACACCCAAAAATTGGTGAATTTCACCGGAAAATGTAACTGACTATTTTTTTCTTTTTTTAACCTGTCTACTAGGTATAGCAGTGGTACATCACACCCAAAAATTGGTGAATTTCACCAGAAAATGTTACTGACAATTTTTTTTTTTTGGTCTTCTAGGTATAAGAGTGGTACATCACACCCAAAAATTGGTGAATTTCACCAGAATATATAACTGACAATTTTTTTTTTGTTTAACCTGTCTACTAGGTATAGCATGTGATACTATACACCCAAAAATTTGTTAATTTCACCAGAAAATGTAACTGACAATTTTATTTTATTTTTTTACCGGTCTACTAGGTATAGCAGTGGTACTATACACACCAAAATTGGTGAATTTCACCCGAAAATGTAAATGACAATTTTTTTGTTTGTTTAACCTGTCTACTAGGTATAGCAGTGGTACTATACACCCCAAAATTTGTTAATTTCACCAGAAAATGTAACTGACAATTTTTTTTTTTTTACTGGTCTACTAGGTATAGCAGCAGTGGCGTCCGCCAGGGGGGGGGCCAGAGGGGGCCACGGCCCCCCTACATCAAGCTGTGCCCCCCCATGTGCCCACCCAACTAAAATGTCCCCCATTCATTTTGGTACTAGTTGGTCTGTGCTGCGCTGCTGCGCACTGCGTAGGCACTAGGCAGCCCTACCGGACATCTTATTCACATCTGATGATCTGACTGAGTCTCGGACTCGGTGCCATTGCGGTCTCACTCTCTAGTCTCCACCCACCGCCGCCGCGCCGCGTCCCAAGCCCCGCCCCCGGCCCCAGGACCTGACCAGTTGAGTCAGACTCAGTCAGACTCAGTGGCAGTGCTGTGCATAAATCAGCACGCCGCTAGTCGAGACTAGCTGATTCTGATTCATTCAACTACTGGCAGCAGCTGCTTAAAGGGCTTCTGTCACCCCACTAAAGTAATTTTTTTTTTTTTGGGAACTTAAATTCCTTATAATGCGATATATCAATATATAATGCTCTTACTCATTTTGGTTGGGCAGTTTCTTCAAAAAACAGACTTTTATAATATGTAAATGAGCTCTCTACCAGCAAGTAGGGCGGCTACTTGCTGGTAGCAGCCGCATCCTCCTATCATAAAGACGTCCCCTCCTCATGTTGATTGACAGGGCCAGTGAACGCGCTCGTCCTCTGGCTGGCCCTGTCTGCGTTCAAAATCTGGCGCCTGCGCCGTACCTGTCTTCAGTCGGCGCAGGTGCACTGAGAGGAGGACGCTCACTCGGCCGCTCCATCCTCAGTGCGCCTGCGCCGGGTGTAGATGTGACGTCATCGGCGCAGGCGCATTGAGGATGGAGCGGCCGAGCAAGCGTCCTCCTCTCAGTGCGCCTGCGCTGACTGAAGACAGGTACGGCGCAGGCGCCAGATTTTGAACACAGCCTGTCAATCAACATGAGGAGGGGGCGTCTTTATGAAAGGAGGATGCGGCTGCTACCAGCAAGTAACCACCCTACTTGCTGGTAGAGAGCTCATTTACATATCATAAAAGTCTGTTTTTTGAAGAAACTGCCCAACCAAAATTAGTAAGAGCATTATATATTGATATATCACATTATAAGGAATTTAAGTTCCCAAAAAAAAAAAAATTACTTTAGTGGGGTGACAGAAGCCCTTTAAGCCAGCCAGGCCCAGACTAGAGACTGTGAGACAGACAGCCTGGCGTGGCGTGGCGTGGCCCTACCCTACCGATACCGAACAGACTGGACTGAGACTGACTGAGCCTGACCTAATAAGGTACAACTTACAAGTAGTGACTAGTGACTGAGTGGACTGACTAAGTCTCTTTCTATTCTAACTAGAGAGATTAGATCTGACTCTGACTGAGTCTGAGAGGAGAGCTGGCTGGCGGCTGCCCCTGAATCTTCCTGATTTAAAAGTTAAAGGGGTTCTGCACTTTAATTTAACTGATGATCTATACTCTGGATAGATCATCAGCTTCTGATCGGTGGGGGTCCCGGGTCAGACACCCGGGACCCCCGCCGATCACTGATCAGCTGCTTGAGAAGGCACCGGCGCTCCAGTAGCGCCACGGCCTTCTCACTGTTTACCGCCGGCCCAGTGATGTCATGAGTTAAGACTAGTATCAACTAGCGTGGGCGGGGCTAAGCTCCATTCAAGTGAACAGAGCTTAGCCGCGCTCAGGCTAGTTGATACTAGTCGTGATGTTAGTCAGTGGGCCAGTGGTAAACAGTGAGAAGGCCGCGGTGCTGCTCGACCGCCGGTGCCTTCTCAAACAGCTGATCGGCGGGGGTACCGGGTGTCTGACCCCCGCCGATCAGAAGCTGATGATCTATCGCTGATGATCTATCCAGAGGATAGCTCATCAGTTAAATGAAAGTGCAGAACCCCTTTAAAGTTAATGTCAGTGCAGCCTGGATGATTACAGTGTTTACTACTTTACCGTTTAGAGAAATCATGTTCAAATGTGAGCGGTGGGGAGGGTGATCTGTGGTCTGTGGATGTCATGAGTCATTACACTGTTATAGGGGGGAGGGATCTGTGGATGATACTCTTATAGTGTTATAGGGAGGGGGATCGGGGGTCTGTGGATGTCATGACACTGTTACGGGGGGGGGGGAATCTGTAGATGACACTGTTATAGGGAGGGGGATTTGTAGATGACACGGTTATGGGGGGGGGGATCTGTGCCACTCTGTGGATGACACTGTTAGGCTCCGTAACAGCGGCAATGTGTGGGTCCGCATTTTTTTTTCTGGAACGGAAGTGCGGACCCGGAAGTGCGGGACCGCATTTCCGTATACGGCAGCACATCGTGCTTCCCTATAGAAATGAATGGGTCCGCAATTCCGTTACGCAAATTTCAGATGTGTGAATGGGGCCTTATAGGGAGAGGGATCCCGGTATGACACTGATATGCGGTGGATCTGTGGATGACACATAGCATAAGATGCTATAAACGGTATGTGTTATCCACAGATCCCCCTCCATAAGTGTCATCCACTGATCCCCAGGCAGCTAGGACATGTTAAAATCTGAGTGATTGGGGTTTTTCTTCCCCATTGCAGTTTTAGGTATTAGGTAAAGTATCGCAGCATTTCTAAGCATACTTGTGTAAATGTATTGTTGTTATAGCTGCCCCCCCTACTTTTGTCCTGGCCCCCAGTGTGCCCCCCCAAAATTTGAAAGCTAGAGACGCCACTGTATAGCAGTGTTACTATACACACCAAAATTGGTGAATTTCACCCGAAAATGTTAATGACAATTTTTTATTAGTTTTTTTAACCGGCCTACTAGGTATAGCAGTGGTACTATACACCCCAAAATTTGTGAATTTCACCAGAAAATGTAAATTACAAAGTAGTGAAATGATATAAAATAAAACACGTACAAAAAAAAAAATGGATTTATGAGGTGGAGTTCCATATGGAATAGGAGTTTGAGGAGGCGGTGGACGTATCAGAGTAGGTGGAGGCGGCGGTGGAGGAGGACGAGATAGCCAACACAGGTTTTTGGTTTTAATTTAATTTTGTAAAATTAAGGTACACTCCGAAAGAGTGTGAAATATCCAAAATACAAACATGAGCAATTGCGCTGCAGTATAACAATGGCTGCTTAGTGCCCGTATACATGTCTATTCTGCGCAAGGTATGGACAAGTCCTTTGGGATCCATGCCTGGTTCATTTTAATGAACGTGAGCTTGTCCACATTGGCTGTGGACAGGCGGCTGCGCTTGTCTGTGATGATGCCCCCTGCCGTACTAAACACACGTTCAGATAATACAGTCGTGGCCAAAAGTTTTGAGAATTACATAAATATTGGAAATTGGAAAAGTTGCTGCTTAAGTTTTTATAATAGCAATTTGCATATACTCCAGAATGTTATGAAGAGTGATCAGATGAATTGCATAGTCCTTCTTTGCCATGAAAATTATCTTAATCCCAAAAAAAACTTTCCACTGCATTTCATTGCTGTCATTAAAGGACCTGCTGAGATCATTTCAGTAATCGTCTTGTTAACTTAGGTGAGAATGTTGACGAGCACAAGGCTGGAGATCATTATGTCAGGCTGATTGGGTTAAAATGGCAGACTTTACATGTTAAAAGGAGGGTGATGCTTGAAATCATTGTTCTTCCATTGTTAACCATGGTGACCTGCAAAGAAACACGTGCAGCCATCATTGCGTTGCATAAAAATGGCTTCACAGGCAAGGATATTGTGGCTACTAAGATTGCACCTCAATCAACAATTTATAGGATCATCAAGAACTTCAAGGAAAGAGGTTCAATTCTTGTTAAGAAGGCTTCAGGGCGTCTAAGAAAGTCCAGCAAGCGCCAGGATCGTCTCCTAAAGAGCATTCAGCTGCGGGATTGGAGTGCCACCAGTGCAGAGCTTGCTCAGGAATGGCAGCAGGCAGGTGTGAGCGCATCTGCACGCACAGTGAGGCGAAGACTTTTGGAAGATGGCCTGGTGTCAAAAAGGGCAGCAAAGAAGCCACTTGTCTCCAAAAAAAACATCAGGGACAGATTGATCTTCTGCAGAAAGTATGGTGAATGGACTGCTGAGGACTGGGGCAAAGTCATATTCTCCGATGAAGCCTCTTTCCTATTGTTTGGGGCATCTGGAAAAAGGCTTGACCGGAGAAGAAAAGGTGAGCGCTACCATCAGTCCTGTGTCATGCCAACAGTAAAGCATCCTGAGACCATTCATGTGTGGGGTTGCTTCTCATCCAAGGGAGTGGGCTCACTCACAATTTTGCCCAAAAACACAGCCATAAATAAAGAATGGTACCAAAACACCCTCCAACAGCAACTTCTTCCAACAATCCAACAACAGTTTGGTGAAGAACAATGCATTTTCCAGCACGATGGAGCACCGTGCCATAAGGCAAAAGTGATAACTAAGTGGCTCGGGGACCAAAACGTTGACATTTTGGGTCCATGGCCTAGAAACTCCCCAGATCTTAATCCCATTGAGAACTTGTGGTCAATCCTCAAGAGGCGGGTGGATAAACAAAAACCCACTAATTCTGACAAACTCCAAGAAGTGATTATGAAAGAATTGGTTGCTATCAGTCAGGAATTGGCCCAGAAGTTGATTGAGAGCATGCCCAGTCGAATTGCAGAGGTCTTGAAAAAGAAGGGCCAAGACTGCAAATACTGACTCTTTGCATAAATGTCATGTAATTGTCGATAAAAGCCTTAGAAACGTATGAAGTGCGTGTAATTATATTTCACTACATCACAGAAACAACTGAAACAAAGATCTAAAAGCAGTTTAGCAGCAAACTTTGTGAAAACTAATATTTGTGTTATTCTCAAAACTTTTGGCCACGACTGTACACTGGCTGCAGGGCAGGCCAGCACCTCCAAGGCGTAAAGGGCCAGCTCAGGCCATGTGTCCAATTTGGAGACCCAGAAGTTGAAGGGGGCAGACCCGTCATTCAGTACATGTAGGCATGTGCACACATACTGCTCCACCATGTTGGTGAAATGCTGCCTCTTGCTAAGACGTTCCATATCAGCTGGTGGTGCTGGTTGTTGTGGCATGCTGACAAAGCTTTTCCACATTTCGGCCATGCTAACCCTGCGTTGGCGACCTCTTCCTCGTCCTCTGCCTTCGCCTTGTGCTTCCACTGTGCCCCCGCTGTCAGGTGGGAATGCCACCAGCAGCGTGTCTACCAGCGTGCGCTTGTACTCGCGCATCTTACGATCACGCTCCAGTGAAGGAATTAAGGACGGTACA
The DNA here is from genome assembly GCF_905171765.1 of Bufo bufo. Taxonomy (NCBI): domain Eukaryota; kingdom Metazoa; phylum Chordata; class Amphibia; order Anura; family Bufonidae; genus Bufo; species Bufo bufo. The sequence goes on along the minus strand of NC_053393.1, from coordinate 114,492,329 downwards.
TTTTCCTTGTAACGGGGATCCAGCAGCGTGGCCACCCAGTAACCAGCACAAGTTAGAATGTGGGCAACTCGGCGGTCATCGCGGAGACACTGCAGCATGTAATCGCTCATGTGTGCCAGGCTGCCCAGAGGCAACTAAAAGCTGTCCTCTGTGGGAGGTGTATCGTCTGTGTCCTCTGTATCCCCCCATCCACGCACCAGTGATGGCCATGAGCTGGTCTGGGTGCCACCCTGCTGTGAACATGGTTCCTCCTCCTCCATCTCCTCCTCCTCATTCTCCACCTCCTCATCCTCCTGAACTGTGCCCTGGCTGGACAATTGTGTACCTTGGGTTTGTGGGTGCAGGAACCCGCCCTCGGAGCCACTTGGGAATGACTGGCTGGAAACCCTATGAAATGATCCCTCTTCCTCCTCCCCCTCCTGTGCCACATCTTCTTCCATCATCGTCAGGAGCGTTTTTTCAAGGAGGCATAGAAGTGGGATAGTAATGCTGAGAACGGCGTTATTGGCACTGGCCATGTTGATGGAGTACTCGAAACAGCGCAACAAGGAACACAGGTCTCGCATGGAGGCCCAGTCATTGGTGGTGAAGTGGTGCTGTTCCGCCGAGCTACTCATCCATGTGTTCTGCAGCTAAAACTCTGCTATTGCCTGCTGCTGCTCGCACAGTCTGGCCAGCATGTTCAAGATAGAGTTCCACCTTGTGGGCACGTCGCATATGAGGCGGTGAGCGGGAAGGCTGAAGTTACGCTGCAGCGCTGACAGGCGAGCAGTAGCAGGGTGAGAACGCCGAAAGCGCGCACAGATGGCCCGCACTTTATGCAGCAGCTCTGACATATCGGGGTAATTTTTAAGGAATCTCTGCACCACCAAATTCAGCACATGCGGCAGGCAAGGGATGTGCGTCAAACCGGCTAGTCCCAGAGCTGCTACGAGATTTCGCCCATTATCGCACACCACCAGGCTGGGCTTTAGGCTGACTGGCACAAACCACTAATCGGTCTGTTGTTCAAGGCCCGTCCACAGCTCCTGCGCGGTGTGGGGTTTGTCCCCCAAACAGATAATTTTTTTAACTACCTGCTGTCGTTTACCCCTGGCTGTGCTGAAGTTGGTGGTGAAGGTGTTACCCTGACCGGATGATGAGCTGGTAGAGGATGAGGAAGCAGAGTAGGAGGAGGAAGCAACAGGAGGCAAACTGAAGCGCCCTGCAATCCTCGGTGGTGGAAGGACATGCGCCAAACTGCTATCCGCCTCAGGCCCAGCCGCCACTGCATTTACCCAGTGTGCTGTTATGGAGATATAACGGCCCTGACCATGCTTACTGATGCACTTATCCGTAGTCAGGTGCACCTTGCCACAGATGGCGTTGCGCAGTGCACACCTGTATTTGTCCCCTACTTGGTTGTGAAGGGAAGCGATGGCTCACCTTGAAAAGTAGTGGCGGCTGGGCACGACGTACTGTGGGACAGCCACCGCCATAAGGCCTTTAAAACTATCCGTCTTCACCAGACGGAATGACAGCATTTCAAAGGCCAGTAATTTAGAAATGCTGGCATTCAGGGTTAGGGATCGCGTGTGGGTAGGGGGTTACTTCCTCTTCCTCTCCAGCGTTTGGGATATGGAGAGCTGAACGCTTCCGTGGGACATTGTAGAGATGCTTGGTGACCCAGGTGTTGGTGTTGCTGGCAGATCCTCTGTTTGCGAGGTGCCAGGTGGCATTGTCACTCCAGAGGTGGATGAAGAGGCTGCGACTGCAGCAGAAGAGGAAGCAGGAGGAGCCAGAGACCTTTCTTGGTTTTTGAGGTGTCTACTCCACTGCAGCTCGTGCTTTGCATTTAGATGCCTGGTCATGCAGGTTGTGCTCAGGTTGAGAACGTTTATGCCTCGATTCAGGCTCTGATTGCACAGCGTGCAAACCACTCGTGTCTTGTCGTCAGCACATTGTCTGAAGAACTTCCACGCCAGGGAACTCCTTGGAGCTGGCTTTGGTGTGCTCGGTCCCTTGCTGCGGTGGGCAGTAGGTGGCGTACTGCCTAGAGGACGGCCGCTCCGCTTTTGCACCCTGCTCCCTCTTCTGCTGTGCTGGTGGCTCGGTGCGACCACCGCCTCTTCCTCCGAACTACATAGGTCACTCGCACGACCTTGATTCCATGTGGGGTCGAGGACCTCATCGTCCTCCACATCATCTTCCACCCTGTCTTCACCCCTGCCTTCCTTGTCGGTCTGCACACTTTAGAAAGCCCCACCAGTTGGCACCTGTGTTTCGTCATCATCCGAGACGTGCTGCGATAGTCCTTCCATGTACTCATCTTGAAAGATAAGTGGTTGGGCATCGGTTTACTAAATTTCTTCCACTTCTGGGGCAGGTCTAGTTGGATGGCCCTGGGAAACCCTGCTAACAAAGTCATCAAAAAGCAGAAGAGACTGCTGCATGACTTGGGGCTCAGACTGCTTGGCTGATTTGCAAGGGGGTGAGGTGAAAGACTGATGGACATGGGCTGCAGGTGCCAATTGTGGTCTTTCAGCAGGAGACTGGGTGGGAGACAATGTGAAGGAACTGGATCCACTATCAGCAACACAATCTACTATCGCCTGTACTTGTTCAGGCCTCACCATTCGTAGAGCAGCATTAGGCCTGACCAAAAACCGCTGTAGGTTTTGTCGCCTACTCGCACCTGAGGAAGGGGTTTCACTTGTGCGTGTAGCTGGCACAGATCGACCACGTCCTCTCCCTGCAACAGGAGCTCCACCAGCAGCACCACAACCTGGGCCACGTCCCTTATTTAACGCTCTCCTCATATTTTTTCGAATTTAGGATCTTGCCCTAAATGGGTGTTTAATTAATAGTAGAATAGAACGACAGTATGAAAAGGGTGTATCTCACACGGTCTAAGCCAGTGTATGCCTGAATTAAATATTTCTTTGCCCAAAATGGCTGTATTTCAAATGGCTGTATTTAAAATGCCTGATTCAAACCCCTGTATGTAGAGGGAGTATCTCACAGGGCCTGAACCAGTGTAGGCCTAAATTTAATATTTCTTTGCACAAAATGGCTGTATTTCAAATGGCTGAATTTCAAATCCCTGAATCAAACCCCTGTATGTAGAGGGGGTATCTCACAGGGCCTGAACCAGTGTAGACCTGAAGTAAATATTTCTTTGCCCAAAATGGCTGTATTTCAAATGGCTATATTTCAAATGCCTGATTCAAACCCCTGTATGTAGAGGGAGTATCTCACAGGGCCTGAACCAGTGTAGACCTGAAGTAAATATTTCTTTGCCCAAAATGGCTGTATTTCAAATGGCTGTATTTCAAATGCCTGATTCAAACCCCTGTATGTAGAGGGGGTATCTCACACGGTCTGAACCAGTGTAGGCCTGAAGTAAATATGTCTTTGCATAAAATGGCTGTATTTAAAATGGCTGTATTTCAAATCCCTGAATCAAACCCCTTTATGTAGAGGGAGTATCTCACAGGGCCTGAACCAGTGTAGGCCTGAAGTAAATATTTCTTTGCCCAAAATGGCTGTATTTCAAATGCCCGATTCAAACCCCTGTATGTAGAGGGCGTATCTCACACAGTCTCAACCAGTGTAGGCCTGAAGTAAATATTTATTTGCCCAAAATGGCTGTAAATCAAACCCCTGTATGTAGAGGGAGTATCTCACAGGGCCTGAACCAGTGTAGGCCTGAAGTAAATATTTCTTTGCCCAAAATGGCTGTATTTCCAGTGGCTGTATTTCAAATCCCTGAATCAAACCCCTGTATGTAGAGGGAGTATCTCACAGGGCCTGAACCAGTGTAGGCCTGAAGTAAATATTTCTTTGTACAAAATGGCTGGATTTCAAATGGCTGGATTTCAAATCCCAGAATCAAACCCCTGTATGTAGAGGGAGTATCTCACAGGGTCTGAACCAGTGTAGGCCTGAATTAAATATTTTTTTTCCCCAAAATGGCTGAATTTCAAATCCCTGAATCAAACCCCTGTATGTAGAGGGAGTATCTCATAGGGTCTGAACCAGTGTAGGCCTGAATTAAATATTTCTTTGCCCAAAATGGCTGTATTTCAAATGGCTTTATTTCAAATCCCTGAATCAAACCCCTGTATGTAGAGGGAGTATCTCACAGGGCCTGAACCAGTGTAGGCCTGAAGTAAATATTTCTTTGCACAAAATGGCTGTATTTCAAATGGCTGTATTTCAAATCCCAGAATCAAACCCCTGTATGTAGAGGGAGTATCTCACAGGGTCTGAACCAGTGTAGGCCTGAATTTATTAAATTTTTTCCCCAAAATGGCTGTATTTCAAATCCCTGAATGAAACCCCTGTATGTAGAGGGAGTATCTCATAGGGTCTGAACCAGTGTAGGCCTGAATTAAATATTTATTTGCCCAAAATGGCTGTATTTCAAATCCCTGAATCAAACCCCTGTATGTAGAGGGTGAATCTCACAGGGCCTGAACCAGTGAAGGCCTGAAGTGAATATTTCTTTGCCCAAAATGGCTTTATTTCAAATGGCTGTATTTCAAATGCCTGAATCAAACCCCTGTATGTAGGGGGTATATCACATGGTCTGAACCAGTGTAGGCCTGAAGTAAATATTTCTTTGCCCAAAATGGCTGTATTCCAAATGGCTGTATTTTAAATCCCTGAATCAAACCCCTGTATGTAGAGGGGGTATCTCACACGGCCTGAACCAGTGTAGGCCTGAATTCAATATTGGTGAACCAAATGGCGGTATTTAAAATCTTTGAATGTAACCCAAATGTATTAAGGGTGTATCTCACAATGACATCTGCATCAAAGGCTGCCAACAAAATTTTTTGTGCCCAAACGAGTGTTTATTTAACAACTGAATTTGACAGCAGAATATAAGCCTGTAATTTCACACGTGCTGATGCTGCAAGGCCTGAAAATAGTGTTTTTTGTCAAAAAAGTGTGTTTTTCAAACCCCAGAAAATGATGGGTGTATTTCTAGCTTAAATTGCACACTGACTAATCAAGATGTTGTAGATTGTCAAAAAAGTTTTTTTTTTTTGGGTAACAGAATATAAAAGCTGTATATATTAAACTTGAATTTAACACTTGCAGATCTGGAAAATACTGTTTTTTGAAAAAGAAAAGTGTGTTTTTCAAACCCCATAAAATGATGGGTGTATTTCTAGCTTAAATTGCACACTGACTAAGGCCTCATGCACACGACAGTATTTTTTCACGGTCCGCAAAACGGGGTTCCGTTGTTCCGTGATCCGTTTCAGTTTTTTTTTCGTTGTGTCTTCCTTGATTTTTGGAGGATCACCAGACATGAAAAGTGAAAAAAAAATCTAAGTCAAGTTTGCCTTGAAAATGATAGGAAAAAAACGGACACGGATCACGGACGCGGATGACAATCTTGTGTGCCTCGGTGTTTTTTCACGGACCCATTGACTTGAATGGGTCCGCGAACCGTTGTCCGTGAAAAAAATAGGACAGGTCATATTTTTTTGACGGACTGGAAACACGGATCACGGACGCGGATGACAAACGGTGCATTTTCCGAGTTTTCAACGGACCCATTGAAAGTCAATGGGTCCGCAGAAAATCACGGAAAACGGAACAACGGACACGGAACCCAACAACGGTCGTGTGCATGAGGCCTAATCCAGATGTTGTAATTTGCCCAAAAAGTTTTATTTTTTTATTTTTGGGGCTTAGACTGCTTGGCTGATTTGCAAGGGGGTGAGGTAAAAGACTGATGGACATGGGCTGCAGGTGCCAACTGTGGTCTTTCAGCAGGAGACTGGGTGGGAGACAATGTGAAGGAACTGGATCCACTGTCAGCAACACAATCTACTATCGCCTGTACTTGTTCAGACCTCACCATTCGTAGAGCAGCATTAGGCCCGACCAAATACCGCTGTAGGTTTTGTCGCCTACTCGCACCTGAGGAAGGGGTTTCACTTGTGCGTGTAGCTGGCACAGATCGACCACGTCCTCTCCCTGCAACAGGAGCTCCACCAGCAGCACCACAACCTGGGCCACGTCCCTTATTTAACGCTCTCCTCATATTTTTTCGAATTTAGGATCTTGCCCTAAATGGGTGTTTAATTAATAGTAGAATAGAACGACAGTATGAAAAGGGTGTATCTCACACGGTCTGAACCAGTGTATGCCTGAATTAAATATTTCTTTGCCCAAAATGGCTGTATTTCAAATGGCTGTATTTCAAATGCCTGATTCAAACCCCTGTATGTAGAGGGGGTATCTCACACGGTCTGAACCAGTGTAGGCCTGAAGTAAATATTTCTTTGCATAAAATGGCTGTATTTCAAATGGCTGTATTTCAAATGCCTGATTCAAACCCCTGTATGTAGAGGGGATATCTGACACGGTCTGAACCAGTGTAGGCCTGAAGTAAATATTTCTTTGCCCAAAATGGCTGTATTTCAAATGGCTGTATTTCAAATCCCTGAATCAAACCCCTTTATGTAGAGGGAGTATCTCACAGGGCCTGAACCAGTGTAGGCCTGAAGTAAATATTTCTTTGCCCAAAATGGCTGTATTTCAAATGGCTGTATTTCAAATGCCTGATTCAAACCCCTGTATGTAGAGGAGGTATCTCACACGGTCTGAACCAGTGTAGGCCTGAAGTAAATATGTCTTTGCATAAAATGGCTGTATTTAAAATGGCTGTATTTCAAATCCCTGAATCAAACCCCTTTATGTAGAGGGAGTATCTCACAGGGCCTGAACCAGTGTAGACCTAAAGTAAATATTTCTTTGCCCAAAATGCCTGTATTTCAAATGGCTGTATTTCAAATGCCCGATTCAAACCCCTGTATGTAGAGGGCGTATCTCACACAGTCTCAACCAGTGTAGGCCTGAAGTAAATATTTATTTGCCCAAAATGGCTGTAAATCAAACCCCTGTATGTAGAGGGATTATCTCACAGGGCCTGAACCAGTGTAGGCCTGAAGTAAATATTTCTTTGCCCAAAATGGCTGTATTTCCAATGGCTGTATTTCATATCCCTGAATCAAACCCCTGTATGTAGAGGGAGTATCTCACAGGGCCTGAACCAGTGTAGGCCTGAAGTAAATATTTCTTTGTACAAAATGGCTGTATTTCAAATGGCTGGATTTCAAATCCCAGAATCAAACCCCTGTATGTAGAGGGAGTATCTCACAGGGTCTGAACCAGTGTAGGCCTGAATTAAATATTTTTTTTCCCCAAAATGGCTGAATTTCAAATCCCTGAATCAAACCCCTGTATGTAGAGGGAGTATCTTATAGGGTCTGAACCAGTGTAGGCCTGAATTAAATATTTCTTTGCACAAAATGGCTGTATTTCAAATGGCTGTATTTCAAATCCCAGAATCAAACCCCTGTCTGTAGAGGGAGTATCTCACAGGGTCTGAACCAGTGTAGGCCTGAATTTTATTTATTTTTTTCCAAAATGGCTGTATTTCAAATCCCTGAATCAAACCCCTTTGCCCAAAATGGCTGTATTTCAAATGGCTTTATTTCAAATCCCTGAATCAAACCCCTGTATGTAGAGGGAGTATCTATCACGGTCGGCGTGGCTATCACATACGTGACACAGAGGGAGGGAACGAGGAAGGCCCTGCCCAAGTGAGAGGGAAGGTGGTGACCCCTGACTCACCTTGCGGCTGGCACCTGGCTGCCCTGACGTCCCTAGACGGGTTCCTCACCCGTACGCCGATCACGTGCCTAAAGCCCTGGCTTTCCCTGAGCTGAGCCCTAATTAGTGAACAGGGCGGTGGGAACACTAGTCCGCACCACTAGCTCTAAGGGAAAACACCAAGGGGAGGACAGACAACACAGACTCAACATATAATCCCAGGTGGGCGACAACAGGAGACAACAATAAGCCCAACAGGGATCCGGAGGGTAGCACTCTGGAACGACAACCAGGATTCACAACTCCAGTGGGTCAGTATAGATGTCCAGGCAGGAAGCTCTATAACTGGCAACTAGAGAAGTGTGAGGGGAGAATATAAGGAGGTTGGGAGTGGCAGACAAGAAACAGCTGAGGAGGAGAAGCTACGGATCCCTGAGTGAGACAAAAAGGATAGCAAGGCAAACACAGAAAACAATCACTAAGAAACAACGTGATCTTTAGATATAGAGCGCGCAGCCACCCGCTGCGACTTCCTGACCCCGGGTATAACGGAGTCAGACGTGGCTCTTGATACCCTCGTGACAGTATCTCACAGGGCCTGAACCAGTGTAGGCCTGAAGTAAATATTTCTTTGCACAAAATGGCTGTATTTCAAATGGCTGTATTTCAAATCCCTGAATCAAACCCCTGTATGTAGAGGGTGTATCTCACACGGCCTGAACCAGTGTAGGCCTGAATTCAATATTGGTGAACCAAATGGCGGTATTTAAAATCTCTGAATGTAACCCAAATGTATTAAGGGTGTATCTCACAGGGACATCTGCATCAAAGGCTGCCAACTAAATTTTTTGTGCCCAAACGAGTGTTTATTTAACAACTGAATTTGACAGCAGAATATAAGCCTGTAATTTCACACGTGCTGATGCTGCAAGGCCTGAAAATAGTGTTTTTTGTCAAAAAAGTGTGTTTTTCAAACCCCAGAAAATGATGGGTGTATTTCTAGCTTAAATTGCACACTGACTAATCAAGATGTTGTAGATTGCCAAAAAAGTGTTTTTTTGGTAACAGAATATGAAAGCTGTATAGATTAAACTTGAATTTAACACTTGCAGATCTGGAAAATACAGTTTTTTGGAAAAAAAAGAAGTGTATTTTTCAAACCCCAGAAAATTATGGGTGTATTTCTAGCTTAAATTGCACACTGACTAATCAAGATGTTGTAGATTGTCAAAAAAGTTTTTTTTTTGGGGTAACAGAATATAAAAGCTGTATATATTAAACTTGAATTTAACACTTGCAGATCTGGAAAATACTGTTTTTTGAAAAAGAAAAGTGTGTTTTTCAAACCCCATAAAATGATGGGTGTATTTCTAGCTTAAATTGCACACTGACTAATCGCGGATGACAATCTTGTGTGCCTCGGTGTTTTTTCACGGACCCATTGACTTGAATGGGTCCGCGAACCGTTGTCCGTGAAAAAAATAGGACAGGTCATATTTTTTTGACGGACTGGAAACACGGATCACGGACGCGGATGACAAATGGTGCATTTTCTGAGTTTTCAACGGACCCATTAAAAGTCAATGGGTCCGCAGAAAATCACGGACACGGAACCCAACAATTGTCGTGTGCATGAGGCCTAATCCAGATGTTGTAATTTGCCCAAAAAGTTTTATTTTTTTATTTTTGGGGCTCAGACTGCTTGGCTGATTTGTAAGGGGGTGAGGTGAAAGACTGATGGATATGGGCTGCAGGTGCCAACTGTGGTCTTTCAGCAGGAGACTGGGTGGGAGACAATGTGAAGGAACTGGATCCACTGTCAGCAACACAATCTACTATCGCCTGTACTTGTTCAGACCTCACCATTCGTAGAGCAGCATTAGGCCCGACCAAATACCGCTGTAGGTTTTGTCGCCTACTCGCACCTGAGGAAGTGGTTTCACTTGTGCGTGTAGCTGGCACAGATCGACCACGTCCTCTCCCTGCAACAGGAGCTCCACCAGCAGCACCACGACCTGGGCCACGTCCCTTATTTAACGCTCTCCTCATATTTTTTCTAATTTAGGATCTTGCCCTAAATGGGTGTTTAATTAATAGTAGAATAGAACGACAGTATGAAAAGGGTGTATCTCACACGGTCTGAGCCAGTGTATGCCTGAATTAAATATTTCTTTGCCCAAAATGGCTGTATTTCAAGTGGCTGTATTTCAAATGCCTGATTTAAACCCCTCTATGTAGAGGGGGTATCTCACACGGTCTGAACCAGTGTAGGCCTGAAGTAAATATTTCTTTGCATAAAATGGCTGTATTTCAAATGGCTGTATTTCAAATGCCTGATTCAAACCCCTGTATGTAGAGGGAATATCTGACACGGTCTGAACCAGTGTAGGCCTGAAGTAAATATTTCTTTGCCCAAAATGGCTGTATTTCAAATGGCTGTATTTCAAATCCCTGAATCAAACCCCTTTATATAGAGGGAGTATCTCACAGGGCCTGAACCAGTGTAGGCCTGAAGTAAATATTTCTTTGCCCAAAATGGCTGTATTTCAAATGGCTGTATTTCAAATGCCCGATTCAAACCCCTGTATGTAGAGGGCGTATTTCACACAGTCTCAACCAGTGTAGGCCTGAAGTAAATATTTATTTGCCCAAAATGGCTGTAAATCAAACCCCTGTATGTAGAGGGAGTATCTCACAGGGCCTGAACCAGTGTAGGCCTGAAGTAAATATTTCTTTGCCCAAAATGGCTGTATTTCAAATGGCTGTATTTCAAATCCCTGAATCAAACCCCTGTATGTAGAGGGAGTATCTCACAGGGCCTGAACCAGTGTAGGCCTGAAGTAAATATTTCTTTGCCCAAAATGGCTGTATTTCAAATGGCTGTATTTCAAATCCCAGAATCAAACCCCTGTATGTAGAGGGTGTATCTCACATGGCCTGAACCAGTGTAGGCCTGAATTCAATATTGGTGAACCAAATGGCGGTATTTAAAATCTCTGAATGTAACCCAAATGTATTAAGGGTCTATCTCACAATGACATCTGCATCAAAGGCTGCCAACTAAATTTTTGTGCCCAAACGAGTGTTTATTTAACAACTGAATTTGACAGCAGAATATAAGCCTGTAATTTCACACGTGCTGATGCTGCAAGGCCTGAAAATAGTGTTTTTTGTCAAAAAAGTGTGTTTTTCAAACCCCAGAAAATGATGGGTGTAAAGGCTCCATTAGTGTTTTCATTTCTGTATCTGAATACACTGCGCTAATAAAGCTCTCCCACCTCCCAAAAAATGTTTTAACTTGTCTCCCTTTGGTTTGTTCAGTGTCAATTCTTTCCATATCAAAGTATCGTTTGATGTGATGAAAAACCTCTGTTACTGAGGGAATTCGGGGTTGGAGCCATTCTCGAAAGAGGCAGCGCTTTGCTGCCAAGATAGATATGTGTACTATTGGTGGTAGATATTTTCCCTCAGGAGGAACATGAAACAGGATAAGATCTGGGATCAGTGGTATAGATATTTTTAAGTGGGTTCTAAGTTGGGTTTTTATCTGTTTCCAGAATTTTTTTGATTCTAGGCAGGACCAGACCCCGTGAAGCATATCAGAACCTTTGAGATGGCATTTTGGGCATCCAATTAATTTTGTTTGATCTCGGTTATTTATGGAGAATTGGAATCCATATATGGCTTTGTGTATCATTCTAAAATGAGTTTCTATCCATCCTTCATTGGAAATAATTTTCCATAACTTGTCCCAACCTTGTGGGATTATTTGTTGGGTATCTAGATGTGCGAAGTCCCTCTTCCAGTTTGAAAAGAGGGTCTCCATCACACTTCTCTGTTTTGTCTCCCTGACCCCTTGGTAGAGTTCCGATAGGGATCTCTTCCTCACGCCTTGACCTACAAGGAGGTTGAAATTATTTGGGGAGAGAATCCTGTCTGGGCTCTGTACTCTGCCCCTCAAAAACCCCATGAGTTAGATATAGGCAAATAGGTGCCGTGTGTGCCTAAGGTTATATTTCTCCTGCATTTCAGAATATAAGTAGAAACGTTTTTCCTGTGAGTTCCAAAGATCCCCAACTTTAGCTATGCCTCTCTCCCTCCACGTTACAAAATGTTGAGACTCTATCCCCGCTGGGAATTCTGGATGACCCCAGATATGCATATGTTTAGATAGCATGAAAGGGAGGCCAGATATTTTGCGTACTTCCTTCCAAGCAGCAAGTGTGTCTTTCAGTAATAAGCTAGCTTTTATGGAGGAGGGGATCACTGCCAATTTGGTGTGTAAAAGCGCCCCCAATGACCATGGGCGTACTAACTGAGACTCAAGAGCAGCATTTGTATAATTGTTGGTACCAAATACCCAGTCTATAGAATGTCTCATTAGGCTAGCTAGATTATATAGGCGAATATTTAGAAGTGCCAAGCCTCCTTTCATTTTGGGCAATTGAAGTTTGGTTAGCGCTATTCTGGCTCTTTTGCCAGCCCAGAGGAAGGATCTAATTGCTGAGTCTAATTTAGTTAAATCAGAATGTTTGAGAAGGAGGGGAATGGTTTGTAGTGGATACAGGAGTTTTGAAACACACATAATCTTTAAGAGTTGGCACCTTCCCCTTAACGAAAGGGGATAGATTATCCATCTTCCTAGATCTGCCAACATAGTTTTAAACAATGGTGGGTAGTTTAACATGTTTAATTATTCAGGGCGCCTGCCAGTATGTATACCTAATTACAAAAAACAAAATGGCTTTACACCATTATATATACAAACAATAGAGCTAAGAAATGGGGGTCATTCTAGATAAAAGTGGTACAATACCGACTATAAATGAGTATACATGAATAATGGAAGCTCTTAGCGCACATACGTGTCGGGCCCATCTACCAGTGTCAAATCTGCTTCCGCAGATGGGTCCCTATTACTACAGAAACTGACTCACTTTGGACTTACTTAAGCTTACAATATTCAGGGCAGTGTAGGAACAGCTACAAACATACTCTGCTCAGAAGTCCCAGGTAGATGGGGCGTGTCCAGTCTTAAAGGGGTGCCACCCCCAATATATTGCAAGAAAATTTAGACTAAAACCTTCAGGATCACAGGTGCATATCCATGAAACAAACATAATTACAAAAAACAAAATGGCTGCACACCGTAATATATACAAACAATAGAGCTAAGAAATGGGGGTCATTCTAGATAAAAGTGGTACAATACCGACTATAAATGAGTATACATGAATAATGGAAGCTCTTAGAGCACATACTCGTCGGGCCCATCTACCAGGCGTCAAGGTGGCTTCCGCAGATGGGTCCCTATAACTAAAGAAAACTGCCTCACTTTGGACTTACTTAAGCCTACAATATTCAGGGCAGTGTAGGAACCAGCTACAAACATACTCTGCTCAGAAGTCCCAGGTAGATGGGCGTGTCCAGTCTAAAAGGGGTGCCACCCCCAATATATTGCAAGAAAATTTAGACTAAAACCTTCAGGATCACAGGCGCATATCCATAAAGCAAACATAATTACAAAAAACAAAATGGCTGCACACCGTTATATATACAGACAATAGAGCTAAGAAATGGGGGTGATTCTAGATAAAAGTGGTACAATACCGACTATAAATGAGTAATGGAAGCTCTTAGTGCACATACGTGTCGGGCCCATCTACCACGCGTCAAGGTGGCTTCCGCAGATGGGTCCCTATCACTAAATATACTGCCTCCATTATATATACAAACATGGATATGCACCTGTGATCCTGAAGGTTATAGTCTAAATTTTCTTGCAATATATTGGGGGTGGCACCCCTTTTAGACTAGACACGCCCATCTACCTGGGACTTCTGAGCAGAGTATGTTTGTAGCTGGTTCCTACACTGCCCTGAATATTGTAGGCTTAAGTAAGTCCAAAGTGAGGCAGTTTCTTTAGTGATAGGGACCCATCTGCGGAAGCCACCTTGACACCTGGTAGATGGGCCCGACAAGTATGTGCGCTAAGAGCTTCCATTATTCATGTATACTCATTTATAGTCGGTATTGTACCACTTTTATCTAGAATGACCCCCATTTCTTAGCTCTATAGTTTGTATATATAATGGTGTGCAGCCATTTTGTTTTTTGTAATTATGTTTGCTTCATGGATATGCACTACCTAGATATTTTATGGAAGTGAATGTTATTTGAATAGGAACCTCTAACTGTTGGGTATTGTCTCTGGTATTTCTATTACCTAGAAGTAGCAATTCCGACTTGGTAGCATTTACTTTAAAACCTGATACTCTGCCGAAATCATCTAGGAGTCTAAACACATTCCCCAGGTCCCTTTGCGAGATATCTAAGAATAATAATAAATCATCAGCGAAGAGCGCGTGCTTTATTTGCGTGGCGCCTATCTTTATGCCCTCAATATCAGTACTTGAAGCTAATTTGCGGGATAGAGGTTCTATCGCCAAATTAAATAAAATCAGCGAGAGAAAAAGTGTTTTTTTGGTAAAAGAATAAAAAAGCTGTATATATTAAACTTGAATTTAACACTTGCAGACCTGTTTTTTGAAAAAAAAAGTGTGTTTTTCAAACCCCATAAAATGATGGGTGTATTTCTAGCTTAAATTGCACACTGACTAATCCAGATGTTGTAGATTGCCAAAAAAGTCTTTTTTTGGTAACAGAATATGAAAGCTGTATATATTAAACTTAAATTTAACACTTGCAGATCAGGAAAATACAGTTTTTTGGCAAAAAAGTGTGTTTTTCAAACCCCAGAAATGATGGGTGTATTTCTAGCTTAAATTGCACACTGACTAATCCAGATGTTGTAGTTTGCCAAAAAAAATGGTGATTTGCAATGTCCCAAAAGCTCAGATGCAGTGCTGGTGCACTGAGCTTGCATAAAATGGCCGCCGCCCACCTAACTAACAGAATTATAAAAATATATATTTTTTTGGTCAATGGCCTCAGGGCAGGGTAAAACGATTGCGCCCTGCACCCACACAACTATTTGTCTGTAGATCGCTGAGTTAGATTCTCTCCTATTCTCTCCCTGAAATCACCAGTCCAGCAGCATCCTCTCCCTACACTTGTATCAGCAGTGACGTGCAGCGCTACGTAACTCAAGCTTATATAGAGCCTGGGTCACATGCTGCTCTGGCCAATCACAGCCATGCCATTAGTAGGCATGGCTGTGATGGCTTCTAAGGTAACACCGTTAAACGCTTGTTGATTGGCTGCTCTGCAGCCTTTCAAAAAGCGCCAAGAAAGCGCCGAACACCGAACCCAAACTTTTACGGAAATGTTTGGGTCTGGGGTCCAAAAATCCTAAAGTTCGGTACGAACCCGAACTTTACAGTTCGGGTTCGCTCAACCCTACACTTTGTGTTTTATAATGCTTTTTAAATTGTCATTGTGTTACAGTGGCATTTCACTCATGCCATTGTACCACGAACGCAGCTCGTCAGTAGCTTATAGGCTACAATTGGGGCCATTGTGTTCTATGGCAGTTCATGTTGCCACTGCTTTGTGTATCCTGGCTTCTGTCTTACATGTGGTGTAAATTGTGCCAATATGCTTGTATTCCCCCTAAGTTCTGTATTTCGAGAGTTAATAATTCCCTGGCTGTGTGTGTGCATCATTTCTTCTGAGTCTGTGTTCTGTGTTGGAGTTTGTGTCTGGATTATTCTGGTTATATCCGTGTCTGAATTCTTACCTAATTCCATATGCCTCTACCTTTCCTGCGCGAGTTCTAAATGTAAGACAGCTTCCAAGCTGTCTTACATTTAGACCATTTTCTACGCCTAAAACAGGCATAGAAAATAATGAATGAGGTAGGCCTGCCGGCCCATCCCCTTTCTCGACCATGCCACGCCCACTTTTTTAGACCTGGCGTGAGAGGGTAGAAATCGCAGATAGTGCCGCAACTAACCCTTGCGCTGCCATCTGCACCTGAAATATGCCTAATATAGGTATATCTCAGTATAATAATTGACCCCCAATGGTGTTAGGAGCTCCTGTAGTCAGTCTTGCTAGTTACTGCATGTTTCTGCTATGTCTGCATGAGTCCTGAAATTCGTATATCTGGGTTCCCGTAGTCTGTCTGTGTGCTAGTACTCCCTTTTTGCCTGTATCTGTATTGCTTCGGATTCACCTGTATTCTACCTGGTTCTGTATTAGGGTCTAGTCTGTGCCTCTGGTGCCTTGCACTGATGTCTATGACCTCCATGAGTCAGCTGCCAAGTACACCGGGACCATCCAAGGAGGTAGTGGTCCAGTTTCTCCACTGCAGCAAAGTCTACATCACTGCACTAGAGTAAAAGGGTGAAAACCAGAGAAGTGCCGGAATAACACCCTTAGCCGACCTCAAACCGGTTATTTGGCACAGTCGTTCCACAATCATTGTCTGTAAGACAGTGTCACTTATTTCTACTGATATTTGGTGCTTGAAGTCTTCTAAAGCACAACTATGATTTAATTTGCAGTCATATACCAAAACGTATAATGTATAGTTTGCATTAGACTGCACTGTACTAAATTCTATTTCAGACTCCTCAGAGGTGGGGTTTATGTGATTAAAAGCATTTCTCATAGAAAGCTGTCTAATATTTAACACTTTATACATAATGATAGTATTCATAATTTTGTCAGTATTACCAAGGGATGTAACAATCATGAAAATTACAGATAAATCCTTGTCCCTTCATATTTATATAAATGATGGACCCTTCAGAGAACATCTGCCACCCTCCAGATAAACAAAACAAGTCTATATCCACTTTTAATTGCCTTGTAATGTAAAATAACTAATGGGAAATAATAAGTTTTAATAATAAGAGTCAATACCTAAAAAATATAGTTATTCCACTAGCCCATGGGTAATGCTTGCACAATATTTGTTGCATTAACAGGGCTTTTGCTATCCCTTTACATGATGCATGTGAATGCATTGCTTTGGTAATCTAATGCTCTCCACACATCCCATAGAGCTACGCACAGAAACATTGCATAGACAAAGATTGCAGTATCACAATGCTACATTGCAACATAATGAAGGTGATCATAGTTGTGCTGTGGCCCATAAGTCGCTGCAGCCGCAACAAAAAAATTGCCAGTGTTGTAGAAAATATTAATAGTTGTAATCAGCTCGCATCAAAGTTTGTGTAAGGAAAAAGGTAAGTCCCCCTTCCCTCAGCCGCAGTCAGAGACAAACACATGTGTTACCATCTTGATTGAAAATTCTGAGCAACTCCTCTCCTCCCTGCTCAACCTGTGTCTTTTATTTACTAACAAAAGATGTAAAAGGGGCTGGCCCAAGACAAGGGAACAGGAAGTGATGTCAAAGGACGGGGAGGGGCAATCAATGTGGCTGGGCAGACAATGCACACACCCATCCCTGTGTAAGGAAGGATGAGTCATGTCCATTGTCTGATCAGCCAGGTGGCCGCCCACCCCCCATCACTGTCAGCATGGACCTCATTCAATACTGCTCAAAGGTGATCAGTATCTAATAAAGATCATTCTACTGGTTCCCATAGGTTTGAAATTATCTGCGAGACATTGCTACGGCTATTGTCAGTATACGGTACTAGTATACCGACAAGGCAGATATGCATGTCTTAAAAGCAGATATGTCTCCAAGCCCATGAGAAGGTTTTCATACTGACGGTTTTACCACTGGTCCCGATTCAGCCAAAGTACCCTCTGCTAGAGCGCTCTTTGGCTAAATCCGACACAGGGAGACAGATGACAATCTATAAAAACACACCCACATCCTAAAGTAAAATGTCTGCATAATAAAATTTCAATGTTCCAGCTGTAACTTCGCCAAAGCCTATAAAGCAGAGGGCGAATCTGCAACACCTCCTTCCTGACTTCTATCTACTGTATTAGGGTCTCACGTGTACTTTTTTGACAGGGGAATTTGATGTGGAATCTGGTCCGAAAAAATGCTGGACAGCCACATGGAACCCACCTGCCATTGTTTTCAATGGGAGGCCTTGCTGCCGTTCATGTGACCACAGTTTCTTGTCTGTTGAAAAACATGCTGCGTTGTTGGATTCATGCTTTTTAAAATTAAAAAATATTCTAAAAATTGTCCCTTATTGGGAGCAGATGCGTGCCTATTTTTATAAACAAGCAGTCCAAAATATATCCCTTATTTGGCGGAGCAGCAACAGTACAGTATGGAACCTGATTTACAGTAGATGGGCAGCAGTGTAGGGGTTGTAGTAGTGGCAGTAGGGGGGAGCAGAAGCTGCGGCAGCGGCAACTGCTATATAATAGGGATGGGAACATGATGGACAGGCAGATAATCGCTGTACCATGATTGACTGCAATAGTAGATTTATTCATTGGCTTCAGCCAAAGGTGTCTGAAAATCCTCACAGAGCCATGACACATTTTTGTCTGATTGGGTGTGACGAAACCAACTGCCACTATGAATATCCTCTCTGACAGTACACTGGAGGGTGAAGCAGACAGTACCCTGACAGCAAACTGGGCCATCTCTGACTATTTTTCCAATCTGTGTGCATGACTTTTTGATCCCTTTTTAATACATTTTTTGGGGGACAGGAAGCAATAAAAAATAAGTGAATTGGCCACATAGATTTTTTTTTCTGTTACTTCATTCATTGTATCGGATAATTTTTTTTTATATTTTAATGGTACAGACATTTTTGGACACAACAATGCCTATGAAGTTTATTTTTTTAATTATTTATTTGAATTTTGGGAAAAGGGGGATGATTGGAATTTTTATATATTTAAAAACTTTTTAAAAATTTACTTAGGGCAGCAAGTGAACCACAACATGCAATTATTAGATTGTCTTTGTATAAAATAATGTAATTTTATCCATTACAGAATACAAAATCGGTATATTCAAATCTAGTGCTGCCACCTGCAGGCCTGAATTGGAATATACCAGTTATAGGCCTAAAAGCCTTGTACAGGCTCTCGCTTTTTACTTCTATGGAATGCCTTCCTGATCTCAGCCAGGGAAAGGCGTTCCTGCCCGGAAAGCGCACGCTTCCAGGTTTTTGATTTTCAGATGCCATGGTCACACAATCTGAAGAGTTTAATGTCCATGATTGCATTATTGATGATTGCAGACATTAGCGCCAGGTGTCTGCTGTGTCAAACAGCAGGCGTCTGGCAGCTATGGTATTTGCTCCACTCAAGAGCAGGTGCCGTCTTTAAAAACTTGATATCCGCTGCACATGTTTGTCAGATGTCAGGAATGGTAAAGACAATTTTCACCAATTTTTTTTGAAGACAAGACAATTTTAACCCTTTCCCGACCGGTGCCATACATGCTGCCGGATGTGACTTAAGCCCTAGCGCCGCACAGGTACAGTTGATTGGGTGGGCGCAGGAGCCCTTGCTGGTTTTACCTCTTTGTATGCTGCAGTCAGTGCTGACCACGGCATGTACAGGGTTTGTGGAAGAAGGGGGCTCCCTCCCCCGCCCCCCACAAAAATAAAGAGAAATAGACATATTAGGTATTGCTGTGTTCGTAACAACCGGTGTAACGTTACATTACCCTACTTCGTGAGATTTCCCTACCTCCTAACTTCCTGTCGCACCGGAAATGACGTGTGGAGGCGTTCCTTAGTTTTGACCATATGCGCATGCGCAAAAGGACAGTTTAGGGAAAATCTCACTGCGGAGCTCAGCAGCACACCGGGACACTGCGCATGCGTCAGAGAGCCGAAGTAGGGAAATATTACAGCCCATTGCGCAAGAGTGGATAACTCCTGAAAAATCCATCCGATCTCCGCGCCTGCGCGGTGTGGGGGTAGGGAAAAATTACGTCCCAGTGCGCAAGTGCCGAGAGTAGTATAAATATCCATTTCGCAAGCGCTGCTAACCCTTTGCTGGAGCTATTCGCTATTGGGCCGTAATATTTCCCTACTTCGGCTCTCCGGCGCATGCGCAGTGTCCCGGTGTGCTGCTGAACTCTGCAGTGAGATTTTCCCTAAACTGTCCTTTTGCGCATGCGCAGATCGCCAAAACTAAGGAACGCCTCCACACGTCCTTTCCGGTGCGACAGGAAGTTAGGAGGTAGGGAAATCTCACGAAGTAGGGTAATGTAACGTTACACTGGCTCTGTAAAAATATCACATCATATACCCCTCAGGCGAATGCTGTAAAAAAATGAAAATAAAAACTGCCAAAACAGTCATTTTTGCATCACAAAAAGTGCAATATCAATCGGTCAAAAAGTCGTATGTACCCCAAAATGGTACCAATCAAATCGTCATCTCACCCTGCAAAAAACGAACCCCTATCTAAGACAATCTCCTAAAAAAAATGTCTCTTAGAAAATGGCAACACAAAAACAAGATTTTTTTCTTTTCAAAAATGCTTTTACTGTGTAAAAGTTAACAAAAATAAAAAAAAATACGCATATTAGGTATGGCTGTATCCATGACAACCAGCTGTATCAAAATATCGCATGATCTTCCAGTGTCAGGTGAACGCTGTAAAAAAAAAGTATAAAAACAGTGCCAGAACAGTCATTTTTTATTGCCTCATCTTACAAAATGCGTAATATCGAGTGATAAAAAGTCATATGTACCCCAAAATGGTACCAATGAAAAAATCACCTCATCCCACAAAAAATGAACCCCTATATAAGTCAATTGACCAAAAAAATAAAAAACACTGGCGCCCGTAAACCAATCCATCAAAATCTGCGCTGCAAAAGCCATATGGCAGGGATGGCCAACCTGAGGCTATCCAGCTGTTGCAAAACTACAACTCCCAGCATGCCCAGACTGCCTACAGCTGTCAGCCTACAGCAAAGCATGGTGGGATTTGTAGTTTTGCAACAGCTGGAGAGCCTCAGGTTGGCCATCCCTGCCATATGGCACTCCTTCCCTTCTGAGTCCTGCCATGTGCCCCTACAGAAGTTTACCACAACATATGGTGTATTGCTGTATTTAGGAGAAAATGGGTAACAAGTTATGGGGTGATATTTCTCTTGTTGCCCCTTGTGAATATGAAAACTTGGGGCTAAATCAAATATTTTTTGGAAAAAATTAAACTTTTTATTTTCACAACCAAGTGTTTCTAAATTCTGTAAAATGCCTATGGCAGTGATGGCTAACCTCAGGCACACCTCCGGCTGTGGTGAAACTACAGCTCCCAGCATGCTCCATTCATTTCTATGGAGTTCTGAGAACAGCCAAGCAAGTGGCATCTTGGGAGTCGTAGTTTTACCACAGCTGGAGTGCCAGAAGTTAGCCAGTACTGTTGCTCAGCACATCCCTTAATAAATTCTTTGAGGGAAATAATCACTTTTTAAGGATTTCCACTGTAGGAGTGCCTCAGGTCTCCTCAAATACATAATGGCACCCAAAAACCATTCTAGCAAAAACTGCCCTCCAAAAACCATATGGCTCTCCTTCCTTCTGACTACTGCCATGTGCCTCTACAGCAGTTTACCACCACATACGTGCAAACGTATTCACCCCCTTGACTTTTTTCGTATTTTGTTACATTACAGCCTTAAGTTCAATGTTTTGTTAATCTGAATTTTACTGTATGTGGTGGATCAGAACACAATAGTCTAAGTTGGTGAAGTGAAATGAAAAAAATATATAAATAAAACTATTGTTTAGAAATAGAAAACAGCAAATTGGAATGTGCGTATGTATTCACCCCCTTTGTTAGGAAGCCCATAAAAAGCTCTGGTGCAACCAATTACCTTCAGAAGTCACATAATTAGTGAAATGATTTCCACCTATGTGCAATCTAAGGCTGAGTTCACACGGGCGTTGCGGGAAAAGGTGCGGGTGCGTTGCGGGAACATGCGCCATTTTTCCGCGTGAGTGCAAAACATTGTAATGCGTTTTGCACTCGCGTGAGAAAAATTGCGCATGTTTGGTACCCAAACCCGAACTTCTTCACAGAAGTTCGGGCTTGGGATCGGTGTTCTGTAGATTGTATTATTTTCCCTTATAACATGGTTATAAGGAAAAATAATAGCATTCAGAATGCATAGTAAAATAGCGCTGGAGGGGTTAAACAATTTTTAAAAAAAAATTTAACTCACCTTAATCCACTTGCTCGCGCAGCCCAGCATCTCTTCTGTCTTCATCTTAGCTGTGTGCAGGAAAAGAACCTGTGGTGACGTCACTCCGGTCATCACATGGTCCGTCACATGATCTTTTACCATGGTGATGGATCATGTGATGACCGGAGTGACGTCACCACAGGTCCTTTTCCTGCACACAGCTAAGATGAAGACAGAAGAGATGCCGGGCTGCGCGAGCAAGTGGATTAAGGTGAGTTAATTTTTTTTATTTTTTTTTTTAGACCCTCTAGCGCAATTTTACTAAGCATTCTGTATTAAGAATGCTATTATTTTCCCTTATAACCATGTTATAAGGGAAAATAATAATGATCGGGTCTCCATCCCGATAGTCTCCTAGCAACCGTGCGTAAAAATCGCACCGCATCCGCACTTGCTTGCGGATGCTTGCGATTTTCACGCAGCCCCATTCACTTCTATGGGGCCTGCGTTGCGTGGAAAATGCACAATATAGAGCATGCTGCGATTTTCACGCAACGCATAAGTGATGCGTGAAAATCACAGCTCATGTGCACAGCCCCATAGAAATGAATGGGTCCAGATTCAGTGCGGGTGCAATGCGTTCACCTCCCGCATTGCACCCGCGCAGAATACTCGCCCGTGTGAACTCAGCCTAAGGCCGTGGTGTGTTTTGCTGTCCGCAAATTGCGGATCCGCAAAACACGGATGGCGTCCGTGTGTGTTCCGCAAATTGCGGAACGGCACGGACAGCCTTTACATATAACTGCCTATTCTTGTCCGCAAAGCGCGGACAAGAATAGGACATGTTTTATATTTTTTTTGCGGGGCCATGGAACGGAGCAACGGATGTGGACAGCACACGGAGTGCTGTCCGCATCTTTTGCAGCCCCAATGAAGTGAATGGGTCCGCATCCAAACTGCCAAAACGGCGGCTCGGATGCGGACCAAAACAACGGCCGTGTGCATGAGGACTAAGTGTCACATGATCTGTCATTACATATACACACCTTTTTTGAAAGGCCCCAAAGGCTGCAACAC
The DNA here is from genome assembly GCF_905171765.1 of Bufo bufo. NCBI lineage: Eukaryota > Metazoa > Chordata > Amphibia > Anura > Bufonidae > Bufo > Bufo bufo. The sequence continues at coordinate 114,469,627 of NC_053393.1, read as the reverse complement.
CTAAGCAAGAGGCATCACTAATCAAACACTGCCATGAAGACCAAGGAACTCTCCAAACAAGTAAGGGTCAATGTTGTTGAGAATTATAAATCATCGTTAGGATAGAAAAAAATATCAGGAGCAGCATCAAATCTATCATAATCAAATGGAAAGAACATGGCACAACAGCAAACCTGCCAAGAGACGGCCGCCCACAGTGGTGTAGGGATCGCCATAGCAATGGCTATGGGGCCCTACGCCACTGGGGGCCCGGGCTGCCGGCTGAGGATTAAAAAAAAAAAAAATTAAAGTAGCGGTGCGATAGGCCCCCCCTCATTGCTGGCAGCGGCAGTTCCAATCGGAGTCCCAGCAGTGTAATGCTGGGGCTCCGATCGCTTACCATGGCAGCCAGGACGCTACTGAAGTCCTGGCTGCCATGGTCAGTTACTCTGCAGCATACTTACATGCGCTGTGGCCGCCGGGCGCTCCTCCTTCTTGTAACTCGTCACAGGTCTGTGCGGCGCATTGCTATAAGCATAAGCAATGCGCCGCACAGACCTGTGACGAGTTACAAGAAGAAGGAGCGCCAGGCGGCCACAGCGCATGTAAGTATGCTGCAGAGTAACTGACCATGGTGCCAGGACTTCATTAGCGTCCTGGCTGTCATGGTAACCGATCGGAGCCCCAGCATTACACTGCTGGGACTCCGATCGGAACTGCCGCTGCCACCAATGAGGGGGGAGGAGGGAGTCCGCACTGCCCACTGCCCACAAATGATTTTAATACAGGGGAGGGGGGTGGCACACTGCCCACCAATGATTTTAATCAGGGGGGAGGGTGCACTGCCCACCAATGATTTTAATACCGAGGGGGAGGAGGGTGCACTGCCCACCAATGATTTTAATACCGAGGGGGGGAGGGTGCACTGCACACCAATGATTTTAATACCGAGGGGGGGCGGTGCACTGCCCACCAATGATTTTAATACCGAGGGAGGGGGCACTGCCCACCAATGATTTTAATACCGAGGGGGGGAGGGTGTACTGCCCACCAATGATTTTAATACCGAGGGGGGGAGGGTGTACTGCCCACCAATGATTTTAATACTGAGGGGGGAGGGTGCACTGCCAACCAATGATTTTAATACCGAGGGGGGGGAAGGGTGCACTGCCCACCAATGATTTTAATACCGAGAGAGGGGGGCACTGCCCACCAATGATTTTAATACCAAGGGGGGGGAGGGTGTACGGCCCACCAATGATTTTAATGCCGAGGGGGGGAGGGTGCACTGCCTACCAATGATTTTAATACCGAGGGGGGGAGGGTGCACTGCCCACCAATGATTTTAATACCGAGGAGGGGAAGGGTGCACTGCCCACCAATGATTTTAATACCGAGGGGGGGAAGGGTGCACTGCCCACCAATGGGGGGAAGGGTGCACTGCCCACCAATGATTTTAATACCTAGAGGGGGAGGGTGCACTGCCCACCAATGATTTTAATACCGAGGGAGGGGGGCACTGCCCACCAATGATTTTAATACCGAGGGGGGGAGGGTATACTGCCCACCAATGATTTTAATACCGAGGGGGGGAGGGTACACTGCCCACCAATGATTTTAATACTGGGGGGGTGCACTGCCCACCAATGATTTTAATACCGGGGAGGGCGCACTGGGGGCTGATGGAGATGGTACTGGGGGCTGGTGAGAGGCACTGGGGGCTGATGGAGAGGGTAATGGGGGCTGGTGAGAGGCACTGGGGGCTGATGGAGAGGGTACTGGGGGCTGGTGAGAGGCACTGGGGGCTGATGGAGAGGCACTGGGGGCTGGTGAGAGGCACTGGGGGCTGATAGAGAGGCACTGGGGGCTGGTGAGAGGCACTGGGAGCTGATGGAGAGGCACTGGGGGCTGATGGAGAGGCACTGGGGGCTTATGAGAGGCACTGGGGGCTGATGGAGATGGTACTGGGGGCTGATGGAGAGGGTACTGGGGGCTGGTGAGAGGCACTGGGGGCTGATGAAGAGACACTGGGGGCTGGTGAGAGGCACTGGGGGCTGATGGAGAGGCACTGGGGGGTGGTGAGAGGCACTGGGTGCTGATGGAGAGGCTACTGGGGGCTGCTATGAGGCTACTGAGGGCTGCTATGAGGCATGGGGCTCTTATCTGAGGTCTGATTGGGGTCATTCATATTGGGGTCTGAGCTGAGGTGTGATCTAAGGTCTTATTGGGGTCTTATTAACATTGGAGATCTTATTGGGGCTGTCAGCTGAGGTCTGATTAACATTGGGGGTCTGACTGGTGGTCTGACCTGAGGTGTAATGAATTTTTTTTTTTCCAAAACAGCTTGGAGAAAAAAGGTCTCACAGTCTCCCACACTCCTTCTGCTCGGCCAAACCTGTCATCAGCCCTTAGGCGAAGCCAGCCAGCACCCCTGAGGCCAAGCCTGCCAGCACCCCTGAGTCTTCAGAACTGTAAGTAAATTATATATAAGGGGAGCTTATAATATGAAAGAGATTAATTATGTCAGAGCGGCTCTTCACCTACACGTGTATCAGCACTAGATATTTGATATTTACCCCTTACTCTCCCTAATACCCAAACTACACACGATACATATCCCTACCCTCTTTCTAATACACATACACACCCCACGATATGTACTTTCACCTTCTTGTGTTACAGACCCCTGTACAATTTAACAATCTTCTTTAATAGACACAAATGCGTTGCCAGTGACCAACTGTCTGTGCTCAGTCCTAAGCGTAACCGTCGCAAGTGCATGAGGAGCTGTGGATGTGGCGGTGAGGTCTGAGAGGTATGTGGGGGTGGGAGATCTTGGAGGGGGGGCATAATTTTTTTTGGGGCCCAGTCATTTCTAGCTACGCCCCTGGCCGCCCACCAAAACTCACGGACCGGGCAAGGAGGGCATTAATCAGAGAGGCAGCACAGAGACCTAAGGTAACCCTGGAGGAGATGCAGAGTTCCACAACAAAGACTGGAGTATCTGTACATAGGACGACAATAAGCCGTGCGCTCCATAGAGTTGGGCGTCCAGGGGCGTAGCTAGAAATGACTGGGCCGCAAAAAAATTTATGCCCCCCCCCTTCCAGATCTCCCACCCCCACATACCTCTCAGACCTCGCCGCCACATCCGCAGCTCCTCATGCACTTGCGACGTGGCCAGAAGAAAGCCATTACTTTCTGAAAACAAAAAGGCACATTGTGAGTTTGCAGAAAGGAATGTGGGAGACTCCCAAAATGTATGGAGGAAGGTGCTCTGGTCTTTTAAGACTAAAATTGAACTTTTCAGCCATCAAAGAAAACGCTATGTCTGGCGCAAACCCAACACATCACATCACCCAAAGAACACCACCCCACAGTGAAACATGGTGGTGGCAGCATCATGCTGTGGGGATGTTTTTTAGCTGCCGGGACTGGGAAACCCGTCAGATTTGAGGGAAAGATGGATGGTGCTAAATACAGGGATATTCTTGAGCAAAACCTATACCACTCTGTGCGTGATTTGAGGCTAGGGCGGAGGTTCACCTTCGAGCAGGACAATGACCCCAATCACATTGCTAAAGCAACACTTTAGTGGTTTAAGGGGAAACATGTAAATGTGTTGGAATGGCCTAGTCAAAGCCCAGATCTAAATCTAATAGAAAATCTGTGGTCAGACTTAAAGTTTGCTGTTCACAAGCGCAAACATCCAACTTGAAAAAGCTGGAGCAGTTTTGCAAGGAGGAATGGGCAAAAATCCCAGTGGTAAGATGTGGCAAGCTCATAGAGACTTATCCAAAGCGACTTGGAGCTGAGATTGCCCCAAAAGGTGGCTCTACAAAGTATTGACTTTAGCGGGGTGAATAGTTATGCACATTGACTTTTTCTGTTATTTTGTCCTATTTGTTGTTTGCTTCACAATAAAAAAACAAAAATCTTCAAAGTTGTGGGGCATGTTCTGTAAATTAAACAATGCAAATCATCAAACAATCCATGTTAATTCCAGGTCGTGAGGCACCAAAATACAAAAAAAGTCAAGGGGGTGAATACTTTTGCAAGGCACTGTATGTGGTATTTCTGTAAACTGCAGAATCAGAGTAATATATATTGAGGTTTATTTTGCTGTTAATCAATTTTTTCTTGCAACACAGCAAGGGTTAACATAACAAATCTCACCTGCATTCTCCTTTAATTCTTCTGGAGCACCTCAAGGGTTAACAATGTTTGTAACAACAGTTTTGAATAATTTGAGGTGTGTAGTTTCTAAAATGAGGTAATTTATGGTGGTTTATATTATGTAAGCCCCTCTAAATCACTTTATAACTGAATTGGTGCTTAAAAACTGGTTTGTTTAATTTTCTTGAAAATTGGAAAAATTGCTCCTAAAATTCTAAGCCTTCTAACTTCCTAAAAAATAAAATGATATTTACAAAATGATGCCAACATAAAGTAGACATATTGGGAAAGCTGATAACTGATTTATGAGGTATAAAGACAAGCAATTTTAATCAATTTAGTTGAATACTTGGATTTTGAGAACAATGTTCATCATTTTTTTTGAGGACAAGAAATCACAATTGGGCAGAGTCCAATACAATGTACGTTATGTCAGGTACATGACTACAGTATCTCACAAAAGTGAGTACACCCCTCACATTTTTGTAAATATTTTATTATATCGAAACAGAATGTCCAATATTGATTAGCTACTCATACAGAAAAATCCTGCTATATATCAAGGGAGACACAGAAAGCTAGGAATAAAACAACTTTTAATCACCACATTAATATTAAATCACTTCATATTCCTCTAAAATATAACAAATATTGCTCATAATGGACCAAAAACACCAACACATACAAATATTCACAGAGGGGAGCGCTGGTATAATACGCTAGGGAGAGATGTCCCTAATAAATCCCTAACTAATACCTCAACCTACAGGAACACCCTGATGGTTTGTGGCCTGTGGTCCCGTTCCTGCCCTATCTCAACCTCTCATTGCCCTAAATATTTCCAATGCGTTTCCCCAATTATTGGTTCATCAGAGGAAAAATTTGGGGCAGAAATTGGAAAATAATAAACAGCAATTGGTCCAGAAGAACTACACGGTTATTAATCTGGTAATTGAACTGCATTGAAACTTTGGGCACAATTTGGCCATTTTCACTTAGGGGTGTACTCACTTTTGTTGCCAGCGGTTTAGAGATTAATGGCTGTGTGTTGAGTTATTTTGAGGGCACACCAAATTTACATAGTTATAACAGCTGTACACTGAGTACTTTACATTGTATCAAAGTGTCATATCTTCAGTGTTGTCCCATGGAAAAATATAAAAAATATTTACAAAAATGTGAGGGGTGTACTCACTTTTGTGAGATAATGTATGATAAATTGATTTTCCCAAGTAAGTCAGTGATGCTGATTCATGTGGTGCAGAGCCATAGTACCTACATTTGTTCCTAAATAGACATGTATAATTATCTGCCTGCAGATTGTAGAAAGCTAGCAGATGGTGATGATTTCGCAATGATTTGGTATGTGGGCATACAGATTTGGTATGTGGGCAGACAATTTTAAATATGATTTTAGCAAAAAATTGTTAATTGGACAAAGTTCAGTACAATATATGACATATCAGGTACATGACTCTGATACATGGATTTTTTGGGAAGACAGAGTCCAAAACAGTGTACGTTATGTCAGGTAGACAACACTGGTAAACATATTTCAGAAGACAATTTTCATTAACTTTTTTGAAAAGTTCAATAAAATAATGGTTGGCACACAAAGGCAAATGACCGCATGGGACCACATGACAACTCCCACCACCAGAGTTTGCCCAATGTCGGACACAGCTTTTAGACTGCATCAATAGAATCCACTATTATGAAATATCAGTGATGCAGACCAATAGGTTAGTATAGGTACATTAGTCTGTGCTAAATCAAATATTTGTAATAACATTTTTAACAGTTGCTTTGAAAAAAAAGCGTTTCCACAGGTTTTTGAGAAAAAATAAACACAGGCACAATAGGACACCCCAAGGGGTGACCCACATTTACAGTACATTGTTGTTGATCCACTAAAATACAGTTATTTGCACGCTGTAATAGATTATATTGCACACTTTTTGGTAGTAAACTTGCAACAGGTTTTGGGAAACAAGAAAAGGTACTTTTGGATTTCCCCTGAGTGCAACAAAACTATACACTGCTATCTACACAGTGAATTATGCTTAATTGCACACTTAAATAGAGATGTCGTGAACATAAAATTTTCCGTTCGCGAAAGGCGAACGCAAATTTCCGCAAATGTTCGCGAACGGGCGAACCGGTCGAACCGTCATAGACTTCAATAGGCAGGCGAATTTTAAATCCCACAGGGACTCTTTCTGGCCACAATAATGATGGAAAAGTTGTTTCAAGGGGACTAACACCTGGACTGTGGCATGCCGGAGGGGGATCCATGGCAAAACTCCCATGGAAAATTACGTAGTTGACGCAGAGTGTGGTAAGTTGAATTCGCAATGCGATTAATATAACCTGCATTAATCGCATTGCGAATTCAACTTAGAGCTAAGTTCCTAATGGTTGTATTGCTAGAATTGACGAATATAACGAATATAGCACTATATTCTCAATCTTCGTTATATTCTAGCAATACAACCATCAGGAACCCAGCTCTAAGTTGAATTCGCAATGCGATTAATATAACCTGTATTAGGCTGAGTTCACACGAGCGTGTCCGGATAAGGTCCGGATGCGTGTCCGGATAAGGTCCTGTGGTGACGTCAGATCACATGGTCCAATCACATGGTCCATCACCACTGTGATGGACCATGTGATCTGACGTCACCACAGGTCCTTTAGCCGGCAGCTCATGATTAAAGAAGTAAGAAGAGACCGACAGCTACGCGATCAAGAGGAGAAGGTGAATTAATTATTTTTTAACCCTCAATTGACCACCTACTAAGCATTCTGTATTAAAGAATGCTATTATTTTCCCTTATAACCATGTTATAAGGGAAAATAATACAGTGAATAGACTGTCACCTAGCAACCGTGCGTGAAAATCGCACCGCATCCGCACTTGATTGCAGATGCTTGCGATTTTCACTCAGCCCCATTCACTTCTATGGGGCCTGCGTTGCGTGAAAAACGCACAATATAGAGCACGCTGCGATTTTCACGCAACGCATAAGTGATGCGTGAAAATCACCGCTCATGTGCACAGCCCCATAGAAGTGAATGGGTCCGAATTAAGTGCGGGTGCAATGCGTTCACCTCACGCATTGCACCCGCGCGGAAATCTCGCCTGTGTGAACTCAGCCTTAATTGCATTGCGATTACAACTTAGATCTGAGTTCCTAATGGTTGTATTGCTAGAATTGACGAATATAACGAATATAGCACTGTATTCTCAATCTTTGTTATATCCTAGCAATGCAACCATTAGGAACCCAGCTCTAAGTTGAATTCACAATGCGATTAATATAACCTGTATTAATCGCATTGCGATTACAACTTAGTAAAATTTGTGACACTGCAGCTTCAGAATGAATCTAAGATGGATGCTGTCCTTGCTTTTTGATAGGAGGTGGGAGGGTCTGGGAGGGAGGGTATGCTGATTGGCTGGAATGTGTCTGCTGACTGTGAAGTACAGGGTCAAAGTTTGCTCAATGATGATGTATAGGGGGCAGACCGAACATCGCATATGTTCTCCCGCCGCGGCGAACGCGAATAAGCAATGTTTGCTGGGAACTGTTCGCCATCGAATAGTTCGGGACATCTCTACCCCTGGGTCGATGCATGTGCTACATCAGGCATCAGCTTTTGCAGCTGCCTACCCACACAGTTAAACAGTAGAAAAATTGCAACAGGTTTTTGGAAAACAGCAAATGGCCCAATTAAATGTTCCTTGAGTGTAACTGCTGCGAGCCCATAAGGAGCCAGATGTCACACCTGTGACAGGTGTTAGAAGGTCTGAAAGACTGACTGCACAGGAGTGATCTGACAGCCTCTTTTGGTTTCACTTTGTCTGTGTGTTGCTGGTATGTCTACACCTCCTTTACCTCTCCCTATTTAGTCTGACTTTACCCATCACACTTTGCTCTGGATAGCTTCATTTAGTTTTGGAAGAGCTGGAGTGTGGTTCTTGTTGAAGTCCTGCTCATCCATCATCCTCAGAAGTTAAATGTTCCGCTTGTTGTGTTTTGTATTTACCCTGCCCCCCCGGTTGTTTACTAGGCCTCAGCAAGACGCTGGTTCCTTCACCAGGGAAGGAACGGGTTGTCTCTGCCCTGTCATGACCTTTAGGGCATCCGAGGGTCACCAAGGTTTTCTAGGTTCCTGTGTATGGGCATCTCTACCATCAAGAGGTGCCCAAACGGATAGAAGTTAGGGCCAGGAGCAGGTTTTTATAGGTGGTGACCTTTTTCCTTCTCTAGCGGTGAGGCCTAGTGTCTTTTCCCTTACTTCTTGTTGTCTTTTGGTGTTCTCCCCTACTACATCTGTGTCACCAGAGTGGAGGATGGCAGTGGTAGTGTCTTTGGCAGTCACAGTCAATCATGGCGTCTGTCCTCGCACCTTTGCTCTCTTGGGTCATGCAATGAAAGAAGGGTGCACCCTTTCTTTCCTTGGGGCACATCCCGATTCTGGGGCTCCTACCTGATGGTAGCTGGGGTGCCCCTGATGTTATGTGTTTGGATGAGGGCAAGGCAGGGTGTGAAGAATGCAATGGCCAGATTATTGTGTTATAGTCAGGAAATTAGGCCAGAGAAAGAAGAAAAAATGTCTCTCTTTACTATAGTGAAAAATGGGAGTTGTACATCCAAATATAGCAAAACACAGTTCCAATTGTCCACAGTCCAATTCTGGGATGGGAGTTATGGCCTTCTTTGTACACTATCTTGTACACTATCTTGCTAAAGTCTCTCTCAGTAGAATGTATGGCGGGCAATAGTACTCTTGCAATAGTGGCTGTTGTGTCCACTGCAGGATACAGGGTTCTGAAGGCACGTTTGGCAAGGACATACCCAAGTGTGAAGGATGTCTTAACAGTGTATGTGCGGCATCTGTGCTCCTGAACATAGAAGCCCAATGGCTTAGGTAGGTTTAGCGTAGGACCCGCCTGACCTGAGACCACCTTGGCGCTTGGTAGGCGGGCTCAGATGTGTTTTGATCAAAATATATTGGCTAAGTGTCTCAGATATTATCATATCAGAGTGAGGACTTTGTCCATATATAATGCTTGCATCTACTTTACTAAGTGCATTATTATCTTATTTCTGTGATTTTCTTCAATAATATGGCCAGTGACATCCGCAGATTTGTATATCATACCGTGCAGGATGTTTTTATCTTAGTTTTTTCTGTGATTTTTTTTGTCTTAACAGTGTCCCTCACAGCAGTAAAGTCTGAATGGCTGTAGTTGTAGATTACCTTACTGACTCCTAAGCTTGGCCATGCAGATTCTTAGTTCTCCTTTTCTCTCATTTGTGTTTTTCTTTTTCTTTCTTTCTCTCTTTCTGTGAATCTTGCCTGAGAAGAGGGAGTATGAGACAACAGCTTCCTTCCTCTGTGAACTCCAGTCTAGACTGACTAACTGCACTGGGGGCAGATCCGGGATCCCCACCCAACCTCCTGGAAAGGGCTGAGCCAGGATTGTTAGCGATGGCTGTGCTAATCATACACGGCTATATTGAGCACAATACATAACATGACAATACATAGCATAACATGCCATAACATTAAAGGCTATGCCCACCTTTGGGGGGGGGGGGGATTTTTTTGCATTGTACTCATTATGAGGTAAATATCATTTTTTCAATTGTCTTTATTAAAATTATGAAGTCCTTTTCTCTGTACAGAGCTGAAATGCTCTATTAGCAGGATCTGAATTTTCACGCTCAGTTCCATCAGGCAGGGAGCCGACAGGCTCCTTATCTCTGATCTCTGACTGTTACGACTGCTATCCCAGCAGCAGTCGTGTCGCACCAGACGGAGGGGAAGGGGGACCCTTATCTACGCATGGGAAAAGTATGGCCACCCCTGACTAACCCTAAGCTGGCACCTGTCTGCCCTGATACCCTAGACGGGGTGTGAACCCGTGCGGCGAGCAGGATGCCTAAACCCTCAGTCACCCTAACAAGCCTAGAGTGGGGAAAGGCCGATGGGAGCACTAGTCACCATCACTCATGTCTAGGAGAACAGCAGGGGAAGACAGCAACAAACAAACTATAGCAGAGATAGACTTATCCAGTCACGAGCAGAGAAGGCGATCCCAATGACGACAGTCCACGCCGGACAAGAGCTCCACAGCAACACCATCAAACGATCTCCTTCAAAGGTCAGAATAGAACTGGAAGTAAGGACTATATCTGGCAATGACTGCAAGTGAAACTGAAACTAATATAGTAGCTTGGAGTGGCAGACAGGACTCACCTGAGAAGGATGCCTACAAACTCCCAGTCAGGACAAAAAGGTTCACAAGGCAAAACCCAGATGACATACCCTGAACCACGGAGCAAACTCACAAGCTATCGCGAGTAGCAAGTCGCTGCGACCTTCTCCTCCCAGACCTGTCTGGATCAGTCACAGTCGTGACAGTACCCCCCTTTCTACGAGGGGCCCCTGGACCCTCAAGACCAGGCCTCTCCGGATGGGAGCTATGAAAAGCCCGAATGAGTCTGTCCGCTTTTATCTCTGATGCTGGAACCCACATTCTTTCTTCGGAACCATAACCTCTCGTGAATCAACAATCTTTTCTACCTGAAACTCAAGACTGCCATCAACAACCACCGGTGGAGGCGGTAGTGGCAATGGTTCAGGAGGTTCTACATATCTCTTAAGCAGAGATCTGTGGAAGACATTATGGATCCTTAGAGTCTGAGGTAGCTCCAGACGAAAAGCCACCGGGTTAATGATCTTAATTACCCTATAAGGACCAATAAATCTCGGACCTAATTTCCACGAGGGAACCTTCAACTTGATATTTCTGGTAGACAACCACACCAAGTCATTCACCCCAAGGTCCGGACCTTCAGAGCGCTTCCTATCAGCCGCACGTTTGTATCTACCACCAATTCTCTTCAAACTTTCTTGCACACTCTGCCACACTGAAGAAAGTGAAGACGCAAATCGTTCCTCCTCGGGAATCCCAGACGGCCCCCCCTCACTAAACGTACAAAACTGAGGATGGAAACCATACGCACCAAAAAATGGTGACTTATCGGTGGATTCTTGACGACGATTATTAATGGCAAACTCGGCTAACGGTAAATAAGATGACCATTCCTCCTGATTTTCGGAAACAAAGCATCTCAAATATGTCTCTAGGTTTTAATTGGTACGTTCAGTCTGACCGTTGGACTGTGGATGGAAAGATGAAGAAAACGACAGATGAACCCCTAAACGAGAACAAAAAGCTTTCCAAAATTTAGAAACGAATTGGGTACCACGATCCGAAACAATATCGGAAGGGACCCCGTGAAGCTTCACGATGTGGTCAATAAAAACCTGAGCCAGTGTGTTAGCATTAGGCAATGCGGCAAGAGCAATAAAGTGCACCATTTTACTGAATCTGTCAACAACTACAAGAATAACAGTCTTCCCCGCTGATACTGGTAGATCCGTAATGAAATCCATTGATAGGTGCATCCAAGGCCTGTTGGGGATGGCTAGAGGTAAAAGACGCCCTGCCGGACGAGTATGATCTACCTTAGAACGAGCACAGGTAGCACATGCAGACACAAAATTCAACACCTCCTGGCGCCACTTAGGCCACCAGAACCGACGAGACACTAATTCAGAGGTTGCCCTACTACCTGGGTGTCCTGCCAGTGTGGAGTTATGGTGTTCTTTTAGTATCTCCAGGCGTAAATTTTCTGGCACAAACAGTTTACCCGAGGGGCAGGAGGCCGGGGCGTCCCCCTGAGCTTCCAACACCCTCCCCTCTAAACCTGAGTGTAATGCAGAGACCACCACCCCCTTTTGCAAAATGGGCTCTGGTACCTCAACATCACCCCCTCCAGGAAAACTTTGAGACAATGCATCCGCCTTAGTATTTTTTGCCCCCGGGCGATAGGTTATTACAAAATTAAACCTAGTAAAAAATAACGACCACCGAGCCTGTCTAGGGGTGAGACGTTTAGCAGACTCCAGATATAATAAGTTTTTGTGATCAGTAATCACCGTGACGGGATGAACCGCCCCCTCCAAAAAATGACGCCACTCCTCAAAAGCCAACTTAATAGCCAAAAGTTCCCTGTTGCCAATATCATAGTTCCTTTCTGCAGTAGACAATTTCTTCGAAAAGAAAGCACACGGACGCCATTCACCAGGGGACGGGCCCTGAGATAGTACCGCTCCCACCCCCACCTCTGATGCGTCAACCTCTACAATAAAAGGAAGCGAGACATCTGGCTGTACGAGAATAGGGGCCGAGGTGAATCTCTCCTTCAGAGATGCAAAGGCAGTTTTGGCTGCATGTGACCATTTGGAAAAATCGGATCCCTTTCGGGTCATGTCCGTCAGTGTTTTGACCACCAAGGAATAGTTCTTTATAAACTTTCTATAAAAATTGGCAAACCCCAGGAAGCGTTGCAATGCCTTCAGGTTCTCAGGCAGATCCCAGTCTATAATCGCTCGGATTTTCTCTGGATCCAAGCAGAAACCTGAATCTGACAACACATACCCCAGAAATGGCAGTTCTTTTACGGCAAACACACATTTTTCTAACTTAGCAAACAATTTGTTGGCCCTTAATATCTGCAGCACTTGTCTCACATGGATCTTATGTGTATCCAGATCCGGGGAATAGACCAGGATGTCATCAAGATATATCACAACAAATCTCCCGATAAGGTGACTAAAAATATCGTTGACAAAATGTTGGAATACCGCAGGCGCATTAGTAAGACCAAATGGCATGACCAGATTTTCATAATGCCCTTCCGGAGTATTAAAAGCCGTCTTCCACTCATCCCCCTCTTTGATGCGAACCAGGTTATAGGCTCCTCTGATATCCATTTTGGAGAACCATTTAGCACTAGCAACCTGATTAAAGAGGTCGGGAATGAGAGGAAGAGGATAGGGATCTCGGATAGTTATCCGTTTTAATTCCCGGAAATCCAGGCAAGGACGTAGGCCCCCATCTTTCTTTTTAACGAAAAAGAACCCTGCAGCCACAGGTGAAGAAGAGGGTCTGATGTGTCCCTTAGCCAAACTCTCCGAAATATAATCTTTCATAGCCTTCCTCTCCGGGCCGGAAAGATTGTATAACCGGGTTTTAGGTAGTTTTGCCCCAGGTAATAGATTAATCGGGCAATCATATGGACGATGAGGTGGTAACCCCTGACAACCCTTCTCAGAGAACACATCCATAAAATCTGACAGAAAGGCAGGTAAAGATGTTACAGAGAGTGTAGAGCACCTACTACTCAAGCAGTTGTCCTTACAATGTTCACTCCACTCCACAATCTCCCCGGCCTGCCAATCCACCACTGGATTGTGAGTCACCAGCCAGGGGAGCCCCAATACCATAGGAGCCGGAAGACCGTCCAGGACATAACAAGAGATATGCTCTTTATGGAGGTCCCCTACCTGCAGATGGATATTATGGATGATCTGAGTTAACTCTCTCTGAGTAAGAGGGGAGGAGTCGATGGCAAAAACAGGAATGGTTCTGCGTATCGGTTCCGGAGTAAAACCCAGAGCCTGAGCAAACCGTGAATCCACCAAGTTGACCCCCGCCCCACTGTCCAAAAAGACGGAACAGATCTCAGTCTTATTGCCCGCCTCAACGGTAGCGGACAACAAAAACTGAGACATGCGTATGGAGGAAACGAATACGCCCAGACTGTTATCCTACACACAATCTGGGGACTCTAGTTTTCCGGCGGCTCCTTTGTTTGTGGTCTCTTGGGTTCTGAGGGACAAACCTTTACAAAATGACCCCTCCCCCCACAACGAAAACAAACCTCTGACCTACGGCGGAACTTAGGAGGATTCACCCGTCTAGTGGCGCCCCCTATTTGCATTGGTTCGACTGGATCATAACAAACCGATCCCTGCCCTATAGAGGCCTCCGTAAAATTTAATAGTCTCTCCCTGAGTCGTCTGTCGATTCTTATGGACAGAGACATAGCAGCCTCCAGAGACCCAGGGACCTCGTATACCGCCAGCGCGTCTTTTAATTTTTCAGACAACCCCTAGCAGAACTGACTCCTAAGGGCCGAGTCGTTCCATAACGTATCAGTAGCCCACCTACGGAATTCGGAACAATATAGTTCAGCAGACCGGTTCTCTTGCTGAAGTCTACGTAGCTTAGACTCAGCCAGTGAGACCCTGTCCGGGTCATCATATACGAGACCCAGGGCTTCAAAAAACTCCTCCACTGATCGTAAGGCCAGAGAGTCTGATGGTAGGGAGAAAGCCCAAGCCTGCGGATCTCCTTGCAGGAGAGAAATTACAATGCCCACCCGTTGTTCCTCACCGCCGGAGGATCTAGGGCGTAACCTGAAGAACAATTTGCAAGCTTCTCTGAAGGTTACAAATTGGTCTCTCCCTCCTGAGAACCTATCAGGTAAAGCCACTTTTGGCTCAGGAGTACCTTGGTTTCCCGTAGCAACGGTGGAACCCAAGGATTGCTGCTGCTGCTGCAGCACTGTTGCTTTTAATCCTGCTACTTCAAGGGATAATCCCTGTAATTGTTTCGCCAAAACCGTAACCGGATCCATAGTGGAACAGAAAAATACAAAGCAAAACAGCAAGCAAAAAAAAAAAAAAAAAGAAATGTCACTTTTTTTTTTTTAAAAGGCCAGATATACTGTTACAACTGCTATCCCAGCAGCAGTCGGGTCGCACCAGACGGAGGGGAAGGGGGACCCTTATCTACGGATGGGTATAGTATGGCCACCCCTGACTAACCCTAAGCTGGCACCTGTCTGCCCTGATACCCTAGACGGGGTGTGAACCCGTGCGGCGAGCAGGATGCCTAAACCCTCAGTCACCCTAACAAGCCTAGAGTGGGGAAAGGCCGATGGGAGCACTAGTCACCATCACTCATGTCTAGGAGAACAGCAGGGGAAGACAGCAACAAACAAACTATAGCAGAGATAGACTTATCCAGTCACGAGCAGAGAAGGCGATCCCAATGACGACAGTCCACGCCGGACAAGAGCTCCACAGCAACACCATCAAACGATCTCCTTCAAAGGTCAGAATAGAACTGGAAGTAAGGACTATATCTGGCAATGACTGCAAGTGAAACTGAAACTAATATAGTAGCTTGGAGTGGCAGACAGGACTCACCTGAGAAGGATGCCTACAAACTCCCAGTCAGGACAAAAAGGTTCACAAGGCAAAACCCAGATGACATACCCTGAACCACGGAGCAAACTCATAAGCTATCGCGAGTAGCAAGTCGCTGCAACCTTCTCCTCCCAGACCTGTCTGGATCAGTCACAGTCGTGACACTGACCTTATAAACACTTATTATAGCTCAGTTCTTATTTTACTGGTAAGAATGTGACTTAAATAAGTGTTTAGATGTAAATGTAATAGGATCATTAGATGACAGGCACAAAGTGAAAGTAGGATTCACACAGCTAGAAAAACAGTAAACCCTTTGTGACAGAATGGCTCAATATTTTTAATAAAGACCAATTGAAAAAATGATTTTTAACCCAAAATTAGTAAAATGCAATCATAAAAATATTGACGTGTGGCAGACGGGCCCAAATATGTTTGTACAAAATGTATTTGCCAAACATCTCTAATTTACATAATAAGCATAGCATTAGCATTAGAATACTTTATTGTACTTTATTTGGTTTGCAGAGTGCTGTTGCATTGTATTTTTTACTTTATCTTCTAGCGTACTGAATTTTAAATGTAAAATGGCAGGCACTCATTTCTACCCTTGATTCTCATATTTAAAGTTACATAGTTGATACAGTTGAAAAAAGACATAAGTCCATCAAGTTCAACCAAGGGATAGGTGGGGACGTGAATAAGGGCATCTGTCAGCAGATTTGTACCTTAGAAACTGGCTGACGTGTTGCATGTGCACTTGGCAGCTGAAGACATCTGTGTTGGTCCCATGTTCGTACGTTCCTGCATGGCTGAGAAAAATAATGTTTTAATATATGCAAATGAGGCTCTAGGAACAGCAGGGGCATTGCTGTTACTCCTAGAGGCTCTGCTCTCTCTGCAACTGCCGCACCCTCTCCACTTTTATTGACATGGCCAGGCGTGTTAATGTTTTCCCTGCCTGGCAAAGTGGAGAGGGTGTGGCAGTTGCAGAGAGAGCAGAGCTTCTAGGAATAATGGCAACCCCCCCCCCGTTGCTCCTAGAGCCTCATTTGCATATACTAAAACTTCATGTTTCCCAGCAATATGGGCACATATGAACATAGGACCAACACAGATGCCTCCAACTGCCAGGCGCACATGAAACAGGGCAGCAAGTTTTATAGGTACGAGGCCCTTTAACATAAAAAGTAAAGTAAGGGCATAGTCTGCTTTACTGCACCATCTTTACTGTTTAGATAAAGCATTGTGGGAATACATATTAAGAAAAATACTTAAAATTTATATTTACTCGATGACAAAATCAAACATTAAGATGTCAGCAAGAGTTGACATGATCAAACTAGAGGCATTTATGAGCAAGTGTTCTCAAATGACCTTGTTGTAAATCTTCTGTGGATTAGGCAGACTTTCCAACCCAAAAAAATTATTTCTAGGACAAAGGAGTAAAAATGATAATTTATAGCTCCCCCACCTTAATGATCTTGTCTGGATTTCTGGGATACATTTTCTGATAAAATCTGGGTGTTTTAGGCTTGATGCCTGACATCAACTAAAATTATTGTTGGTGATATTTCAGCAAATATTTGTTGTAGTTGGCAGCTAATTTAAATTGCGACTTTATCTACTTTGGAACTATGTAAAAATGTCAAATAAGGGTCAAATGTACTTAGCAATGGTGTACAGCGTATTTGCTCATACAAACCTCACCCATGAAACTATGATCGCTGGCAAGTTTTTTTTTTGTCTGCAGGATATTAGTCAGTTTTAAAATCTAAATGTTTTTACTTTGAATGTTTGATAAATTGTTTTTTGGGCCAAGGTGGTGTACTCTGCTGACCTTCTAGACAGGGGGAGACTGGGAATTTATAATCGCCCTGGGAAAAAAAACTTAAAAGTGGCCCCAAAAAGTCTTTTCAACACAAGTAAACAGGGTCGGAAATACTATAGTACAAAATACCATCCCATCTGAACCATTTACCACAGTGCAGCACAATATCCTGCCCCAAAAGCTGTCCCTCTATGGTGGCCATCAATAGATGCCTTTTTTTTTTTTCCTCATCCAGTTGTCTTTGATTAAGATATGGAGCAGGGGGCCACAGCATTTGAATTCAGCAGGCTTATTATGTACCTGGCTAGCAGCAGAGAGGAGGGCTTTGGCGGCACCCTGGGCATCTGCCCACCACAAATGAGCCTTGGGAAACACAGTCCACACAGTCTCCACTTATCTTATACCTCTTCCTATAATGTCCTCTGACATCACATATTAGCCTGGACATGCTGTGAGTTGTAGTTCTCTCCTCTTATACCTCCTCCCAGTAATGTCTAATAGCAAACACTTTGAGGCAGTGACGATAGACGTTAAATATCACTGGAGGTGCCAAGCTTGGTGAGTAAAGCAATGATGTAATTTATAGATTTCTAGTTTAATATGGGTGATGTTGTTTTATAGCTTATGGTTTCCATTCAGTGTTTTGTATTGTCATCCTGGGTGTAATATCCTTCTTTCATGGGTGTGATGTCTTCCTTTTTGTGGCTACGAAAGTGGCCACCCTACTGCTAGTACACACATTAATATTGACTACTGTGTGTGGGCCCAGGTGAGGCCCAGGCCGTAAGGAATGTCTGTCACCCATTACAACCTGGGCATCATTCCCTGGCTCTGCTCTCTCCAGCAGACACGATGCAGTGACACTGCCTGCAGGCCTCAGTAGAAGAGCGCATGGGCCGAGGATCAACCCCTCCGGTCTGTCCTCATCTACTCATCCCAGCAGGTACGATTACGTCATTGCATTTCACCTGCTGAGGGGAGCAGGATATGATCTGTTCATGGGGAAAATGGGACTAGGTGAGTATTCCTGATTTTTGTTTAATTTACTCCACTGGGGGCCTTCACTTATATTAGTGGAAGTACTGCTGTGTAGGTGCATTAAGAGGTAGCACTACTGTGAGTGTGGGCTAAGGGGACATAATTACTGTGTGGGGGCACTAAGAAGGCATAATTGCTGAATGGGTTGGTTGTTTTTTTTGGCAAGTCTTGACTTGCCGTGGGAGGGAGTTTGCGGGGAGGTTGCTCGGAGGGGAAGGAGGGGTAGTTGCTCTATCGGGGGTACTCATTCAAAAATTTGCTCTGGAGTCCAGCCTTTTCTATTTACGCCCTTGCAAATGAGGCAATTCATAGACCCAGTGATTGTAGGCCCTGCATCATCTCTCCACACAGCTGTGCCTGGAAGGGCAGTCCTGAGTTGGTCACCTGTAGACTGGGCCTGTCAGCTGCTGCTGGAGCCTTTGCTAATTTTTTCTGCTGCGTTGAATCTTTTTGGCCAAGAAGAGTGCAAATAACGTTGTTTCCTTATAGGGACAAACATGACTGTCAAAATTTCCTTGCTGCTTGCACCTCCAGCACCTGTGAGGCCCTCCTATATTATTTATGGAACCTTGGGCACAGTCTCTACTACTTGCACCAGCCCCCTCTCAGCTGGGAAATCTCCTTTCCAAGTCCTTTCATCAGTCCATAACTTTGGTATATTCACATGGATTTTGAAAATCAGTCTACAAAATTCAACATGGAATCCACACTTTTTTCAGGCTTGTTTTTTCATTTTTTTGCATATGTTTTTTGATAATTTTTGATGCGATTTGCAATGCATTTTTTTTTAACCAATGGGTGTTTTCCTCAATACAAAACTGCATTTTCAGTCCATGGTTTTTGAAGCAGATTCGCACCAAAAATCATGCAGAAAATAAATGTTGCTTACCATTAAGATGAATGGGGGGGATGTTTTTGGAAAAAGCACCAAAATCAGCTCCAAAGAACAGGCAAACAGGCCCTAAACATTTATCCGAAACACCATCATAGGGATATCAGGTGAGCTTGTGGTAGGTATGGTGGTAGCCCCTGCAGAGATTCATCCTGTTGAATATGCCAACTGAAAGACGTGTGCTGCCATGACAGGAGACAACACTTTATTTCTTTGATAAACAGCTTTTTTGAAACTTCAGTTGCATTAGACCCACAAAAAGTTACAAAGCTAGGTAGGCTGAAAGTGATATTACACTGTACAATGTACGGGCTGTGCAAGCACAGAAGGACAATAACACATGGTTACACAGGCCGATGCAAACAGAATGCGGTAGTTTGGACACCAAGAATTCACCACCTCTCCCTTTAAGACTGCCAATCAGTGCACAAGTTAACACTTGGAATGATATCAACCTACATCAGAGGGGTTTCATAGGATCCAAAAGTCCCAAAAGCACTTTTAACCCATGTCCTCCTTTTCTTTAGGATAGAGTACACCATTACTTTGATCCTGAGCCTCAACTGTTTCAGGAGCTCTGGTCAGGACCTTGCTATGCAGGGTATAACAGCTCCCTGATCCCAACTGTCATCCTCGCACTCAACCTCTGACCTGATTGGAAATTGGTTTAGCCTACAAGCACACCTCTGATTGGTGCATGGCTTTCTTCACCCCCCCACCTTTCACTCTAGACTCAAGATAGACACAAGAACAAAGACACAACATAGAGGACTCCCCTTGTTAGGGACACCCCTTTTACAGTCAAAGCATGCATGAAACAATTCAAAGGGGCCACTCTACCCCTTACAAATTTCAGTCTCTGTGGTAATTTAAAAATGCATATGAGCAATACAAGCAATCAGTATAGAGTTTTTATGTTGTCCTCCAGTTTTGTCCGAGATATAGCTGGAAGAGTCTAAAAATGGTTGGTCATGGATCTCATTCAATGTACAATGTCAGATTCCCTTTCAAGACTGATGATTTTCATCACGATAAACAAGTTGCATCCAAGTCTGTGTATGGTACTGATGTATGAGTAATAATAAATTATTTTATTTCCCCATGGATTTAATTTTTACCGATTGAGCTAATAATATACTTAAATAACCATCTTCACTTGTATTCTTTTGTTCCTTTAAAATTTTATTTTGCAAGCACGCATGAGTCAGTGATTCCACTAAGGGATGGGGAGGAACATTTGATCTTTCCAAGTTCAAAAGGTAAGTGTTGGTATATCAACATAATTGTAAAACCACAAAGCTAGGTTGTATGGTTACAATAATAAAAAGAGGGCTTAATTCACTGCAGCACATGAAGCTTTGCAACATTTTCCTAGATGGAAATATGGTAGCAGGAAGGCAGAATGTCACGTGGTTGGTTCATTCTTGACCTTAGAATTGAAAAAGATTTTATTGGTTTGTTTGAACAGTCTTGTCAATGATTCTACAATGTTTGATGTATTTATATTATATGACAGGGCAAGAAAGAAACATGTCTAGTGCTATTGAAAAAGACAACCATCTAAATCCCTATCAACAATGCAGCCCATTGAAAGAAAAGAGTGAGCTATTTAATGGTGCAGAACCTAATAAGCTGTACTAGACACTGGTGGCCAATAGGCCCATCATTGACTTGTTGCTAGTCAAGATCAATTTGATGTATCATGATGTTATTATAACATTTACTAGTCATATGCTACACACCCGGCAGCAGGATCAACACTATTAAACCAGAAATAATGTCTGTTAGCAGGGGTGGATTAAGTGTATCGTAAGCCGGGGCTGTTTACCCATCTTGGTTTCCCTCACTCCATTTGCCCCAACCATCTCCTCTTTCATGTTCCGCCGCATAATAAAAAAATTTCTGGTAAATATTCAAAAATAAACTATACCACAAATATAATATAACACCTCCGGACAAGTCCATCCTGCCTTGCAGCGGGTTATGGTGAATACCTAAGAGTAGTCTTAGTTTAATACTACCCTCTGTCTGTGGTCCAGACGGTGACTCTAGTACTTCAAAACAACTCTTAGTGCCCACACAAACATGAATAGTGTTCCCTTTCACCTCAACATAGTAACAGTACTCGTCTTAGTGCCCCCCCAAAGAGTAATAGTGCCCCCATTTAGCTTCACATAGTAACAGTGCTCTTCTTCATGCCCCCCAAACAGTAATAGTGCTCTCAGTTAGCCTCGCAAATAACTATGCTCCTCTTAGTGCCCCCAAACAGTAATAGTGCCCCCTTTTAAGTTCCACATAGTAACAATGCTCCTCTTAGTATCTCTCAATCAGTAATATTGCCCTTGTTCGACCCTACATAGTAATATTGCTCCTTTTAGTGCCCCCAACAGTAATAGTGCCCATTTTTGGTCTTACACAGTAACAGTGCTCTTTTTAGTGATCCTAAGGATTATTAGTGCCCTGTTTAGGCCTCAACATAGTAAGCGTGTTCCTCCTAATACCCAAAAAAGTAATAGGGCCCCCTTTTAGAACCCACACAGTAATGGCAATCTCACTCATTTATAATGCCTCGCTGAAAAAAAAAAAAAAAAAACATTATGCTCACCTCTACCTGTTTCCTTGTGTCACGCCTTGCCCTGTGAATGTGCGGAGATCTGCCGACCTGGCTGCACATGTCTGATTCTTCTCTTTGTTTTGGTTTGGGTTTGAGCTGGATCCACCTTCCCTCAGGTGTACTGGGATGATTGTTAACGAGGCTATTTATTCCTCCTTCTCCAAGTGGCCTGTGCGGGTTATAGTTCATTCCTGTGGGCTTTGGATGTGTTGTGGATTGTCTGCTCCAGCTCAGCTCAAGATAAGTCCCTTGGTGTCTTTTACCTAGGCCTCTAGGGAGACGCTTGCTTCCTCCTGTTTGAAGTCAACCAATATTAACCGGACAGAATAATATCAAAAACATCGGACCCCCAAGGAGTCATAATATTCACCCAAAAAAATGAATGAAACTAACTTACATATGTATGAAGATCCAAAAAACTTTATTGTAAGTATATATAAACATATAAACAATACATACATATATAATAAAACAGGCAGCACAAGGCGGGACACACAGATGAGTAGCAGGACCCAAGGAGAGGCCGGGAGATCAGTGCACAAAATAACAGGGAAAAAAAAAAAAAGAATGCTAGCTGAAAAAGCATACCTCAAAACCTCATAGCAGCAACGCCCCAAACAAAGTGCAAAGGAGGCAATTGTGGAGATTGAGGTTGAAATAAAAAGGACAAAGTATAAACATACCCTGAATGGTGCAGAGATCTCTCGGCCGACTCCTGACCCAACGCCGTTTCGCCAGTAGATCTGGCTTCTTCCAGGGAAGCAGGTCGCCTCTTCCCCTTTCCCCACTGCTCAGGGTTCTTCTAGGGTATATAGACTTAGGCACGAGGGCATGTGCATATCCAATATAAGGGTATGCACATGTGCACAGCAGTATAGGGAAAGCCTTAGGGATCGCTAGGAGGTGACCCTTTTCTCCCTAGGTTTTGGGCCTAGTCTATTGTTCTGTTTGTTTTCCCTGTGTTTGGTAATTTCCCTGCTTACCTACCTTCCCGTGACACCTTGATGAACTAATGTCATCTTGCCGCCTGTGCTGGGATGCTGGGCTCCTTAGTGTGCTCTTGAGAACTTGTAGGGCACAGACCCAACACAGCCTGTGGCTTGCAAGAGTAAGCGTTGGTGCAGGGAGTCAATGGCTCATTGCTCTGCCATAGATTTCAACTGGATCTGTGTTCTAAGGATGCAGATCCAGTTGAAAGCAAAACTAATCTGGGAGTCTGAGGATGCTGGGCCCTCTTCCCATTCTGTCATACCATGATCTTTATCCCTCTGTAGAGAGGCTTTAAAAAATGCACTTTAAAAGGACATGCTCTAAAAGTTATTAAACGTATTTGCCATTTTATGTACAATAAAAACAACGTTCCTACTCCCATAACCATTTCTACTCCAACTGTGCCAAAACAAATTGCCATACTAAACACATTTTTATTCAAAAATATAAAAAATTTTACCTGTTCAATCCTCCCATTTCTCCTTGAGATAATTGGCACCATGGGGATCTAGTAGCTTCCTATCATGAAGTAATATGTGCTTATTAATAGGGACAGTGGATGGATCTAACGTCTATTATCATCTATTTATTGTACTACTAAAGCAGGACATACACATTAGATATATGTTGCCTGATCTTAACATTTTCAGTAGCCGAATGAATATGGGGACTCCTGACTGGGGATTCTAACATGCCCAATTCTTTTATTATGGCAATCACCTGCCAGTCACTTTCACCACACATGCTTGCATCTCCAAACCGAGTGTGCATGTGTATGGGGGGTCGGGAGAGCTAGCAGTTGGCTAAATGCTCATTCCTAGTTATCTCATGCCTATGTCCAGTTTTACTGAAACTGATCTTCTGTAATGAATAGCAGAGGTCCATAATGTGACACTGACACAATACTACTGCTTAACTGGCTGGATGGATGCAAATAGGGTTTCAGTTCAGGAACAATGCATACCCAGAATTGACCAAGTATGTTTCTTCTGCAATAAATAATAATACATAAGGTTTATTGTCATGTGAATGCACACGACTTAAGGTTTATAATCAGATATTTACTGATTTATGTCTTACTCAATTGCAATGTATGAATCAGACTTACCTTAAGGTGTCCATACACATGAGAGAAAAGTTGGCCAGAATGGCCTATTTCAGCTACTTCGACAGACTGTAATTTGAAAAACTAGCACGAATGATAGTTTGTGAGGGTCGACGGCAGACCTTGAAAATTTTGACCATTATCTTCTGAAATTGCATGCTTATGGCATGATCGGCTGAATTTGTCTGATCACGTGCCATTGTGCTCAAAGATCAGGGAGTAAATTTTTTAGAAAATGATTTCCTAGTCGGCCAGCTTAGTCTGGCATGTTGCTGGTGGGATTGTTCGTATGAAACATTCCACGGCTGCAAGGTGACCGATCATTGTCTCAAATGTGTGGTGAACTTTAGATCTGCTCACATTTTAAGAAGTAAGCCAACAGCTCACTGATAATTTACAAATGACCAGCGTCCTTTGCAGCTCAGACAATGTTTTTTATAACTTTATATCATCCAGATAGTTCAAGCTGCTTGCGCTATGTTACATGTAAATGGCTTCTTATGATGAACACAAATCCTGCAGTAGAACTTCTATCCCATTAATCACATAAAGCAGACCACCCCCATTTCCTTTGGCATGCTTTTCCTTTTTAGCACATTCTTGCTTTGACATGCATCTTCATGTCCAACTGTTTCTTTCTAATCCTTTCAGTGTCCCCCAGGCCTGTCCTAAAGGCTGATAGAGTTGCGTCTTTCCATTGTTCTTCATAGGTGTCTGTCTTGCCAAATAACTTGTCCGAAATTGTGCTCATTCACTGGAATAACAGGTCATCTTGGTTTCACAAGCAAATCCTTATCCATAGCTTTCCACACCTAATTAAGTGACTGGCGTGGGGTGGGGGATCTCTGCTGTAGCCACTGTAAGCTGCTTTTGTAACAGAGAATCCCACTCCGCTAAATGTATCCTAAGTCAGAATGTGGGTTTTGTGTAATCAAGCCAATGTATGTAATATACTGTACTGTCGGACTATAAGACTCAGAACTGTACAGATGTTTTTTGTATGGTTTTTTTATTTAGCATTTTTTCTGGAAAATAATAAGGCTTACAACTGTAGACATTTGTGGCATATCCACAGTTTAAATATCTAATATTTAAACCACCCCACATTTCCTAAGCCAAAACAGCAGTTAGTGGCCACATACACGTGGAAACCTACTGGAGAGGTGGCCACGCTCTAAGAACCCTATTAGACTTCTCTGCACAATTTGAACCTGGCACTACTGATTAGACAGTGTCAGACTGTGTAGGGACACACCACAACTGGTAACACCCAGTAGGAAATTAATTCATACTTCTAGTAGGAATAATGAAAGAATGGCACAACATAGAGTTATAAGAATAGATGGGAAATATAATTAATTGCCAAAACAGACATGTCAGGAGAGGTGACAGCTCCTCTTTCAGATGTGTTAATGATTTGCTAGCATTGTACCTCTGTCAACTGTAATAAAATATAGTCTGGAAATACAAAATATTAGCTGAAACATGCAACACTTTGGACAAGTAAACAGTTTTAAAGGGAATGGGTAAACAGTAAATGACCCACTGTTTAAATCACGTTAAAGCGGTTGTCTCATGTAGAAAAAGTTAATGCAAGGCTCTTACTAATGTATTGTGATTGTCCATATTGCTTCTTTTGCTGGCTGGATTCATTTTTCTATCACATTATAAACTGCTCATTTCCATGGTTATAACCACACTGCAATCCAGTGCACACTATAGGAATAAGGCATCCCTGGTGACTGGGATTGCAGGAGTGCTAACAATCTCTCCTATAGTGTGCAAGCATGACCACTGCTGCTGGATTTCAAGGTGGTCATAACCATGGAAAAGAGAGCTGTATAATTTTATTTAAAAAAGAATCAAGCCAGCAAAGGAGGCAATATGGACAATCACAATACATTAGTATGTGGCTTGTATTAATTTTTCCTACATGAGAAATGCCATTTGCTGAAGTGAGACAACCCCATTAGGCTGGGTTCAGACCTGAGCGTCTTTGATATGCGCGTTTAACGCGCGTTTTTGACGCGCGTTTTTTATGCGCGTTTTTTGCAATAGTAAACGCGCGTTTGACGCGCGTTTGTGTGATTGACTGCAATGTCCTATGGCCACAAACGCGCTGTAAAACGCCCCAAAGAAGCTCAAGAACTTGTTTGAGCGTAGGGCGTTTTTCAGCGCGTTCAAACGCGCTGTAAAACGCTCAAGTGAGAACCAGGGCCATAGGGAAGCATTGGTTTTCATGTGTTGAGCGTTTTACAGCGCGTTTGAACGCGCTGTAAAACGCTCAAGTGTGAACCCAGCCTTAAACATATATTTTAGATGAGTTTCTTTTATTTTTTCATGTCACTATATTTTTAAAAATATTCATAATCCTGCAAGGTTTCATCCTGGCCTCTAGTTCTAATAATTTCTGTTCTGTACAGGTAACTTTTTAGTAGCTATTATCATTATCACCACAGGCAGAATTACAATGACAAGTAACACTTCTATATAGATAAAACAGGATCCACCATTCACAATAGGTGATATCACAGCTTATCTACTCCCTCCTGATCTCTGCACTGGTCACAGAGCATGCCTAGAAAGCTCTCCAATTGAAGTCAATAGGGTTAGCTCCTGTCCTTCGTGTCTGTGGCCCATGTAGCTGATCTCAAAACAGGAAGTCTTAACATATTTTAGGCCTAGTGGCCAGTGTGCAAACTGCCAGATTATATACATTTAAAAAAATATATATAGATAGTGCAAAAATAAAATAAAAAATTCTAAGAAAGTGCATAAAATAAAAATGTGATTTAAACACATTCCCTTTAAAGCTGCAGGAATTTTTTGTTGTGTGTTTTCTAATTTTCAGTGTGGATTTTCTATGTATAGTACTAACTAGTTGCAACCAGGAACAAAAGGCTTTTCAGGAGCTCCTACAATACACAGAAGGCTATTTAAGAGCATTTACATTTTAACTCTCGTATGGCAAGTTACTTATCTCTAATTTGCTGTTACTAAGCTAATGACATGTTTAGAATTGGATAATTTCTGCCATCAGTTTTCCTTAACCGCAATGTGACACAAACCTGATTCCGCTATTTGACGCTGTTAGGCTCCATTCACACTTTTCTATGCAGTCAAAATACCCAGATAAGACCCAGACCATAATAAGTCAGTGGAGCAAAAAAACTGATTAGCAGGGATTATGTTAGATCCATCAACATCCACAGATCTTGTAATAATTATATAACCTATTAAATATTGTCAGTTTCATTTTTACAAGATTGCACTTTTAGGTCAAGCTCCCACAGTGCAGTTTGGTGCAATCTTGTCTGTAACCTCTTAGGATTTGAAAAAAAAAATATAAAAATCACGGAAAAGAGATACAAAACACCCTGCACAATATGATAGTAAATATGCGGATGTACATGGCTACATTCATAAAGTAATGCACTATAGCAATAGATGCAAACATAACATATGGACTAAGCCCTCACTCTAATGATAAAATCTGAGACTCTTAGCCAATATACTTTGATCAAAACACATCTGTGCCCACCTACCCAGAGACCTGCATGACCTGAGACCACCTTGGCGCTGGGTAGGTGGGCACAGATGAGACCACCTTGGCGCTGGGTAGGTGGGCACAGATGAGACCACCTTGGTGCTGGATAGGTGTGTCGGGAGCTGCATTCAGGGTATCTGTCACAGATTTAATCAAAAATATAAAATGAAAAAGTCCAGTGCAGGATGTTTTTGTCTGGTAAAATTATAGTTCTTTTAAACCGACACCTGACAGACCCCTTTATAGTCAATGGTGTCAGCTGGTGCCAGTGGTGTGCCTAGGGTGGGGGGCCTCAATACTTTAAAAAAAATTGTACCCCCTCACAGTAATATTGCCCTCATTGTACAACCTTCACAGTAGTTTTGTACAGATGTGTACCCCCTCACAGTAGTTATGCCCACATTGTGCCCTCTCACAGTAGTTATGCACACATTGTGCCCCCTCACAGTAGTTATGCCATCTCTGTGCCCCTTTCATAGTTGTAATGCCCTCTTTGTGTCCCCTTCACAGTAATCATCCCCACTGTGCCCCTTCATAGTAATAATCCCCATTGTGTCCCATTCATTGTAATAATCCCCATTGTGCCCCCTTTATAGTAATAATGCCAAGTATGTCCCCTTCATAGTAATATTTCCCATTGTGCCCCCTTAACAGTAATAATGCCCATTGTGCCCCCTTAATAGTAGTAATGCCCACTGTGCTAGTAATTCCCTCTGTGCCCCCCTCCATAGTAAAAATCCCCATTGTGCCCCCTTCACAGTAATAATGCCCACTGTGCCCCCTTCACAGTAATAATGCCCTCTGTGGCCCCTTCATTGTAGTAATGCCCTCTGGCTCTGTGCCCCCTCCATAGTAGAAATGCCCATTGTGCCCCCTTCACATTAATAATGCCCTTTGTGCCCCCTTCATAGTAGTAATGCCCTCTGTGCCCCCTCCATAGTAATAAAGTCCTCTGTGCCCCCTCCATAGTAATAAAGCCCGCTTTACCTCCTCTGTATTAAAAAAACAAAACAAAACACAGTAACTACTCACCTTGTCTCGTTCCTGAAGCTCACATACCTCTCTTCCCTGCAGGCACAGATTGCGCTGCAGCACTGTGTGGGCGG
Source organism: Bufo bufo (assembly GCF_905171765.1). NCBI lineage: Eukaryota > Metazoa > Chordata > Amphibia > Anura > Bufonidae > Bufo > Bufo bufo. The sequence goes on along the minus strand of NC_053393.1, from coordinate 114,441,210 downwards.
AGCTTATGCAGATTTCCGGGCTATAGGCTCCGCCCACACATGCTGGCAGCACGATCTGTGTCTGCAGGCTGAATGGTGGAGCGGGGAGAAGTCTTCCTGCTTCACCATTCTGTGCTCCGCCAGCCTGAAGGAGGGAAGGAGCGCTGAGAGCTGAGCAGTGAGTGACAGGACCGGAGCTCCCAGTTATATACCGAATCTGACACATCCATTATTTTCGTTGTTCGTTGTTTTTACAAGGGTGCATTCACACACACGTTTTTGCTGGTGTTTTTCTGCACTTCTGTGTTTTTAGTGGCGTTTTTTGCTTCTGCATTTTTGTTGCAGTAAATACATCAGCTCCAGATGTTAAAGTGGTTTTCTGAGACTTTTATACTGATGGCCTATCCCTTGGATAGGTCATCAGTATCTCATAGGTGGATTCCGCCAGAGAAGGCATCAGCGCTCACAGTAGCGTTGTGGCCTTCTCGCAGCTTGGCCTAGGTCCTGTGACGTCATGTTCCTCGGTCACATGGCCTAGATACAAAAGGGGCTGAGCTGTGATACCAAGCACAGCCACTATACTATGTACGGTGATATACTAGGTGAGCTGAGAGAAGGTCATAGCGTTAATGCGAGCACCAGTGCCTTCTCAAACAGCTGATCGCAAGGGTTCTGGGTGTCAGGCACCCACTGAACAGATACTGATGACCTATCCAGAAAAGAAAAGTCTAAGAAAACTGAAGGTATATGGGAAATATGAAGTGCAGGAAACTAGTTATTATTTTTTTTGCTGCTGGTATTTTTGTTAATTAGATGACTTTTTTTTGTCTTTCTAGCTTTTTGCTGTGGCATGCTGTGGCTCTTGGCATTTTTTCAGGAATTCTCATATCACCTTCTCTATAAGTAAAAAGCTCTGTGAAGAAAACATGAGTGAGCAAACACACACACAAAAAAAAAAAAAAAAAACGCTAAAAAGGCCTTTTTACTAGTAAAATCAGCATACCTAATTCATATGTGTAAGGACCCTAACCAAGCAGATCAACGAAAATCACTAGCATCCGCTCTCCTCTTTCTATATCTACATATATTTCTATTTGTCATATTGTTATCTGCTTCTCTGAGTATAAAGTGCTTCACAATATGATAATATTAGTTAATCAATAATATTTTTTCTTTTTTGTAAGCAATTTCAAAAAGAAGCAAAAATATACTGTAAGAACTTTTAGTTTAGTTTATTTGACAATGACATAAAGGAGGACACAGTAGAAGCAGCTTTTCTTTCTGCTTTAGGTTTTGTGGATTTGGAAGCCTCTAATTATCTCTCTGGAATTTTCAAGTAAAAACGTGGGCTGATAACACAGCAAAGATAAGGTTAACAGCTGCACTTCTACAGTCCCTGGTGGACTGAATACCAAAAGAAACAAGAAATGATCCCTTATTATAACAAGCAGCCCTAGCACAAGTATCAGACTGCAAATAGATAGAAAGGAAATTACTTTCCTTTACGGGAAGAAGTCAGGCTCTTAAAGATCCCTTTGTGTTACTGAAAGACTTTTTGCCTTTAAGCAGTTGTGTGGCTTTTTAAGCTATGGCTACATTTAAGTTGTCACTTTGACAGAAACCACACATCACACCAGTGATCTTGTGTAACACCTTCAGGAAAATAGCGAAATCTGAAAAGTGTTATTTATCTGAAGGGGTTAAGTTTACCATCTCATTACAGTTTTAAAAAAAAGAAAAAAAAAAGCACATGATCGATTACGGGAGGGATCAATGGGGTCACTAAGCTTTCATTTACTCTGTAAAGCTCAGAATATTTGGAAGAAATATGATGAACGGAGGGTCCTAAACAATTTAGGTTGATGAAAAATTAATTGAGTAGTGGACTATGTGTATGTTTACAGAGTAATGATTATGAAGACATCTGGATTTTTAAACCATAACTCTAGAACGGAAAACAATTTTATGAACATTTTTATAGACTTTATTTTCAATTTCTTGTTTGATTATTTGCCTCCAAAATATTGCCCAGTAATATACAGATGGCGGGTCATTTACTAAGACCGGCGTTCTACGCACCAGTCTTAGCAAAGGCACAGCTGGAGAAAGATCTGAACAATTTATTTATGGGTACATGTCTCATAATAAATTTGACGCATCTTCATGGGCTCAGTGGTTAGCACTGGTGCCTTGCAGCGCTGGGGTCCTAGGTTCGAATCTGACCAAGGACAACATCTGCATGGAGTTTGTATGTTCTCCCCATGTTTGCGTGGGTTTCCTCCTGGTATACTGGTTTTCTCCCACACTCCAAAGACATATTGATAGGGAGTTTAGAGTGTGAGCTCCATAGGGGACAGCAAGTGATGATAATGTCTGTACGCTGTGGAATATGTCAGAGCTATATAAAATAGATAAATAAAAATCTTATGCTGTCCATGCGCCAGAACTGAAATATACTTCAGCCAGGAGCTGGAGTAGATTTCTGGTGTAATGTGCATTGGTTTTGTCATGATCAGTGTGTGTGTGTGTGTGTGTGTGTGTGTGTGTGTGTGTGTGTGTGTGTGTGTGTGTGTGTGTGTGTGTGTGTGTGTGTGTGTGTGTGTGTGTGGGAAACACTCCACACTGAACACAGGAGGGAAGGGGAACAGTAACTGGGCATGGAACCTAGGGAAGAAACAGGTCACCTCCTAGACAACCCTAATCCGTGCCCTAACTATCTATCAATATGAATAGACCTTGAAGGTAGGAATATTCATATGCAGGATACTTAAACTTTTATATTCCGATAAGGCCCTGGAAAAGGTTAGGACCAGAGACAACCTATTCCTCCCTAGATGGATGAATGGAAGTCTCTGTCTCAGGCCCAGATACAAACAACAGGGAATATAACAAACACAAACAAATGCAACACTTAACTTCTGTAGAGACGGACGAGCAGGAACTCCAGATACAAACTCACACCAGCTCAGCCAAACCCAAATTAAGCTATTGTCACCAACAGTTCTTTGAGAAGGTCTGGCAGACGTTCTTCTCTACCTTTTGCATGACGTTCTTTGTTTTGGTTTCACTTTGTCATCTCCTTTCCTTCTCCCAGGTGTCACCTATTTAGACTAATTGTCTCCCTTTATATTCCCTCCCATACTGCCTCACTTTGTGGTTTATACTACTTCCTGGATGAGGTGTTCACTGCTGGAGGCTGCTTCTGCTGTTTGCTCAGATAAGTCCTTTACTTTATTGTGTTTCCTTGCTGGCTTGATTCTAGGTGACCCTGACTCCGTCCGTATTAAGTTCAGGGAGCCGGTGGTCGTGTACCCTCACTATTATAGGGTTTTCAGGTGTCACACAGTATTAGGTACGTGGGCATGCAATCGTCTACCATAGAGACCCTTGCATGGGCATAGCAGTCAGGGAGAGCTCTTAGGGTTTTATAGGGCTCACCCATATGCTCCTTAGTTTGGGATCAAGCCAGTTGGATGTTTATTTTTAAGTTCCAGCTTTCTGCAACATCATCCGTGACATTATAAACCGCCATAACCGTCTTAAGCATGGATCCGGTTTCAGCCTTGATTGACTGCATGCAAGGTCTTTCGCTGGAGGTAGCAGATCTCCGTAAAACTGTGTCTAAGTTTCAGGTGACCGGTTCTGCTGGCGTTCATGGAGTTTGTTCCAAGCCTAAGATCTCGCTTCCGGATACGTTCTCCGGGGGTAGTGAGAATTTTGTTCGCTTTAGAGAGGCTTACAAACTCCATTTTCGCCTGCTTCCACATTCCTCTGGTGATGAGGAGCAGAGGGTGTGGATCTTCATCTTGCTGCTCAGGGATAACGCTCAGTCTTGGGCCTTTTCACTGCCGGTGGGGGCACGGCCCCTTCGATCGGTGGATGAACTTTTTGTAGCCCTGGGGCAGATATATGATGACCCGGATCATATTGCTCTGGCTGAATCTAAACTGCATCTTTTATGCCAGGGTAAACAGTCCGCAGAGATATATTGTTCTGAATTTCGGAGATGGGCAGCTGATACTGGTTGGAATGATGCTGCACTCCGAAGTCAATTTTGCCATGGTCTTTCGGAAAGATTGAAAGATGCATTTGCTTTTCATGAGAGACCAGCCTCGTTAGAGTCAGCCATGTCTCTAGCTGTTCGTATTGACAGGCGTCTTAGAGAGAGAGAGGAGACTACTCCTTCCTGTAATATTCAGCCCAAGGACAGTGGGGCTGTCTCATTCAGTGCGCAGGGGTCTCAGTCTCTCTCAATCCCCTCTGAGGAGGAGGCCATGCAGCTGGGTTTTCTTGCCTCTGATAGTAGAGGATTCAGCTCTCAGAGGAGGGTTTGTTTCTGTTGTGGGGGTATAAATCATTTGGCTAATGTTTGCCCCTCTAGGAGCTTCATGGAGTTTTCTGAGGGTAATAAAAAAAAAACAAAAAGAAAAAACCCTCTAAAACTTTTCCATTTGCTACTATTGGCAAGGTTGATGCGGAAATTGAAGGTTTGCCGTTTACTTGTAGTTCCCGTTTCTCCTCCCTGCCAGGGTGGCGCTAGACAGCAAGAACATTGTTTGTGAGATTTTTGTAGATAGTGGAGCAGCTGTCAATCTCATTGATAATCAATATACAATTGGAATTGTAAAGAAACCCGGGCACCAAATAGGTGCACCTATCCAATCGAGAACACTCACTCGATTAGGGATTAGATATGAAAAATTAATAAATATGGACAGGGCACTCAAAGAAATCCGGGACCATATGTATGCACAAAGAATATAGTTTTATTTGATGGCACTATTGGCTCAGCACACAATAAAATCAATGATGAATAGCAGCCTAAAAAGCAAATATTAGCTCTATAGATAATAGATGACAGCCTCATACGAATATAAACAATATAGTGGAGACCATACTTATGCTCAAAAATGACAAATACAATAATCGATAAATTATTCGATAAAATATTCGACCCAATGTCTATGGAAGGGATATATAGCCCTAAAAAAACAATGGCCAGACCTCGAGATGTTCTCACTCCCCAAACGTGCCTCCGTTATTTGTAGCACTATTTTATCGGGAGATTCTTGCTAATAAGGATCACATTGGTGGACTTTCGTCCGTGCTACATCCCCCACTTTTGCTGCACGGAAAGACTGAGTACCAACTATCGACTGGCATCGAGCAGAGGTGTGTTGCTTTAATCGACGAAAGTTGAAAACATAGAAGTTCGGAGGACTAACAAACAGAAGGCCGGTAATTACTGACCTAGGTGTTGACGAAAGTGATCCTTATTAGCAAGAATCTCTCGATAAAATAGTGCTACATATGGTCCCGGATTTCTTTGAGTGCCCTGTCCATACTCATTGATAATCAATTTGCAATAACGCATGGTTTCCAGTTATGCACTTTGGAAAAGGATATACCTGTTTTTGCTATCGATCCCGCTCCACTTTCTCAAAGATCGTTAAAGGGCATAGTTCACAATATCCGTTTGACTGTGGGTGACGCTCATGTTGAGGATATGTCGTGTTTCGTCCTAAGTTGATTACCTACTCCTCTAGTGTTGGGGCTACCCTGGCTCACTAAACATAACCCCACCATTGATTGGCAAGCAAGGCAAATAAATGGTTGGAGTGAGTTTTGCAGAGAGAATTGCCTCACGGCGTCTCTTTCAGAGATTTCTACCAAGACTATACCATCTTTTCTCTCTGAATTTTTGGATGTGTTTTCCGAGAGTGGTGTCCAGGAGTTGCCCCCTCACCGGGAGTACGACTGCCCTATTAATCTCATCCCAGGCGCCAAGCTGCCAAAATCACATTTATACAATCTCTCCCAACCTGAAAGAGTCGCTATGCATACTTCTATCTCTGAGAGCCTGAGAAAGGGACACATCCGACCCTCAAAGTCACCTGTTGCCACTGGTTTTTTTTTTGTTAAGAAAAAAGATGGTTCTTTAAGACTTTGTCTGGATTTCAGGAAGCTGAACCGTATCACGATTCGTGACCCATATCCGCTTCCTCTGATCCCGGACCTGTTTAACCAGATTGTTGGGGCTAAAGTTTTTTCTAAGTTGGATTTAAGAGGGGCATACAACCTAGTCAGGGTCAGGGAAGGGGACGAATGGAAGACGGCCTTCAATACCCCTGAGGGTCATTTCGAGAATTTGGTTATGCTCCGGCCGTCTTCCAACATTTTGTGAACAGCATTTTTTATCATTTAATGGGGAAATTTGTACTGGTGTATCTAGATGACATTTAGATTTTTTCTCCTGATTTCAAGACTCATCGAGACCACCTACGTCAGGTCTTGCTGATTCTGCGGGAGAATAAATTGTACGCTAAACTGGAAAAATGTGTGTTTGCAGTTCCGGAGATTCAATTTCTTGGTTTTCTTCTCTCCGCTTCTGGTTTTCACATGGACCCTGAGAAGGTCCGCGCTGTGCTTAATTGGGAGCTTCCTGAGAATCAGAAGGCGCTGATGCAGTTTTTGAGTTTTGCCAATTATTACAGAAAGTACATTTTGAATTATTCCTCTGTTGTTAAGCCACTCACTGATATGATTAAAAAGGGGGTAGATTTTTCCTCGTGGTCGGTAGATGCGCTTAAAGCCATTTCTAGTATCAAAGAGTGTTTTGCTTCCGCTCCCATTTTGGTACAACCTGATGTCTCTCTACCTTTTATTGTTGAGGTGGACGCTTCTGAGGTGGGTGTGGGTGCGGTCTTATCTCAGGGTCCCTCTCCTGCCAAATGGCGACCTTGTGCCTTTTTCTCAAGGAAACTCTCCTCTGCAGAGAGAAATTACGATGTAAGCGATAGGGAGTTGTTGGCCATCAAATTAGCTTTTGAGGAATGGCGCCATTGGTTAGAGGGAGCCAGACACCCTATTACCATGTATACCGACCATAAGAATCTGGCCTACTTGGAATCGGCCAAGCGTCTGAATACGAGACAGGCCAGATGGTCTTTGTTCTTCTCTAGGTTTAATTTTGTTGTCACGTTACGCCCAGGGGTTAAAAATGTGAAGGCGGATGCCCTGTCACGTTGTTTTCCGGGAGGGTGGAACTTTGAAGACCCGGGTCCCATTTTGGCTGAAGGGGTGGTCGTCTCTGCTCTTTATCCTGATTTGGAGGCAGAGGTTCAGGCAGCCCAGGCAGAGGCTCCTGATCTTTGTCCTCCTCGGAGGTTGTTTGTGCCTCTCGCTTTACGACACAAGGTTTTTAAGGAGCACCACGATACGGTCCTTGCTGGGCACCCAGGGAGTAGAGCCACAGTGGATCTCATTGCTCGGAGATTCTGGTGGCCGGCTGTTCGTAAGACGGTTGAGGGTTTTGTGGCAGCCTGCGAGACCTGCGCTAGTGCCAAGGTCCCTCATTCACGGCCATCGGGTTCTCTCCTCCCATTACCCATTCCTTCCCATCCATGGACGCATCTGTCCATGGACCTCATTACGGACCTGCCTCGTTCCTCGGGGAAGACTGTGATTTTGGTGGTAGTGGACCGTTTTAGCAAAACGGCGCATTTCATTCCCTTTCCTAGGTTACCCAATGCTAAGACGTTGGCGCAAGCGTTTGTTGATCACATTGTTAAATTGCATGGCATTCCTTCAGACATCGTTTCTGATAGGGGAACGCAATTTGTTTCCAGATTCTGGAAGGCCTTCTGTTCTCGTTTGGGGATTCGGTTGTCGTTCTCTTCTGCTTTTCACCCGCAGTCGAATGGTCAGACCGAACGCGTCAATCAAAATCTGGAGACATATCTGCGATGTTTTGTGGCGGAGAATCAGGAGGATTGGTATTCTTTTTTGTCCCTTGCTGAGTTTGCTTTAAATAACCGTCGCCAGGAGTCCTCTGATAAGTCCCCATTTTTTGGTTCATATGGCTTTCATCTGCAGTTTGGGACATTCTCTGGAGAGGGGTCTTCTGGTTTACCTGATGAGGAGAGATTTTCCTCGTTTTTGTCATTTATTTGGCAAAAGATTCAGGGTAATCTGAAGAGGATGAGTGAGAGATATAAGCGTGTGGCGGATAAGAGACGTGTGCCTGGTCCGGACCTGAATGTGGGTGATCTGGTGTGGTTGTCTACAAAGAATATCAAATTTCACTTTGTCATCTCCTTTTCTTCTCCCAGGTGTCACCTATTTAGACTAACTGTCTCCCTTTATATTCCCTCCCATACTGCCTCACTTTGCGGTTTATACTACTTCCTGGATGAGGTGTTCACTGCTGGAGGCTGCTGCTGTTTCCTCAGATAAGTCTTTTTCCTTTATTTGTGTTTCCTTGCTGGCTTGATTCTAGGTGACCCTGACTCCGTCCATATTAAGTGCAGGGAGCCGGTGGTCGCGTCCCCTCACTATTATAGGGTTTTCAGGTGTCACACAGTATTAGGTATGTGGGCATGCAATTGTCTACCATAGAGACCCTTGCATGGGCATAGCAGTCAGGGAGAGCTCTTAGGGTTTTATAGGGCTCACCCATATGCTCCTTAGTTTGGGATCAAGCCAGTCGGATGTTTATTTATAAGTTCCAGCTTTCTGCAACATCATCCGTGACCGTGACAGCTATCTACCGCATAGTCAAAAGGGTGGGGTCAGACTATAAAGGGTAGAAGTGATGACCACTGAGCAACAGCTGAGAAAAGGGAAGTGGTCATTCACCCTATCAACACTGAATCTAGAGAAATCAAGGAGGCTGTTAGATTCCTCCACGCTCAGCAAATCTCCTTGATTTCCTGACATCAGTCTCCTGAGGAACCATGACAGGTTTCCTGTGCATATGTTGTTAAATGAGTCAGGCTGTAGACATCCTGCCCGTGTCTTGACTTCTCCTGCCCGCATCCCACCCACTTTTATGGAAAAGTGGCAAGAGTGTTAGAAAAAGCTAAAAAGTAGCAACTCTTGTTTATGCATAATTGTATTCAGTGGCGTCGTTAGGTCAAAACATTCGGGGCTTGAGCCCCAGATGTTTTGACAAGTGCCCCGAATGTATTGCTGTCACTGGCAGGGCCGGCCGGCGCTCTGACTCTCCTGCGCCCCGCCACTCACTCCATATATTTAACTCTAAAAAACTGTATGTGTAATACTAATCCGCCTGCCCTGCCTGCAGACTTAACTTTTAACTTGAAAAATCATCTGCAGCCGCTCATCTCAATAGATTCTTACAGCTCCGGTAACAGCAGGCAGTGCGGGCGGCGCTCGCTCACTGACGTCAGGCGCCTGCTCCTCCCACTAGGCGGCGCAGGCGTGACGTCAGTGAGTAAGCGCCGCCCGCACTGCCTGGAGCTGACTAGCTGAGAGAGAGCCTGTGAGTAAGACTAGAATGAGCAAAAGTTTAATTTGCACTTGCAGGATACGGATTACTAAGATTACAGTTTAAAATGTTAATAATGTACAGTTGTACACTCCTGTGAGTGGAGGGGAGGGGGATCTGTGAATGGCACAGTTATGGGGAGGGGAATCTGTGGATGGCACTGTTATGGGGGGGGATCTGTGGATGGCACTGTTATGGGGAGGGGGATCTGTGGATGGCACTGTTATGGGGAGGGGGATCAGTGGATGGCACTGTTATGGGGAGGGGGATCAGTGGATGGCACTGTTATGGGGAGGGGGATCTGTGGATGGCACTGTTATGGGGAGGGGGATCTGTGGATGGCACTGTTATGGGAGGGGGATCAGTGGATGGCACAGTTATGGGGAGGGGGATCTGTGGATGGCACTGTTATGGGAGGAGGATCTGTGGATGGCACAGTTATGGGGAGGGGGATCTGTGGATGGCACAGTTATGGGGAGGGGGATCTGTGGATGGCACTGTTATGGGGAGGGGGTTCTGTGGATGGCACAGTTTTGGGGAGGGGGTTCTGTGGATGGCACAGCTATGGGGAGGGGGATCTGTGGATGGCCCTGTTATGGGGAGGGGGATCTGTGGATGGCACTGTTATGGGGAGGGGGATCTGTGGATGGCACTGTTATGTGGAGGGGGATCTGTGGATGGCACTGTTATGGATGATCTGTGGGGTTGCCCAGACGGCTAGGCCCTTCACTGTAGTTATTAACCCCATTCAGCAGTCCCCCATTCACGAAAGGGGGGACTGCTGAAAGGGGTTAATAACTACTGTGAAGGCCCCCCCAGTGGCGATGAGGGCGTTGTTTCATGGGATGGGGGCGTGGTTTCACGTGGGCTCGTGCCCCGGATGTCTTCAGACCCTAGCAACGCCCCTGATTGTATTTATACAAGACTATTCTTCAAGAACATGAAGAAAGTCCTACAGACTGACAAACAATGTGGGCAAGTCGTTCTGCTGGGCACTTTTATCCTTAATTTCTAGGATAATGTTCTTGTAACACCCAGAAAAGCTGCCCCTCCCTTGCATGCAGAGACTGGTCTGAGTATGTAAGCGCAGTGTGTCAGTAAGAGGGAGATGGAACTAAAGTTCAGAAACACCACAGGGGAAGGTTTTTGAGTTTAGACAGGAACTGTTGCTACTGTGTGGAAGGAGGAGAAGTCTGCACAGGCTCTGAGCAGAAAGATGGCAGAAACAGAGGTGTCTGCAGGCTCAGGTGGAGAAGCTGGCTACCAACGATGAGCTGCTGAAGTCAGAGAGCAAGGACTGTGTTGAAATTTGCAAGTCACAACACAGAGGCAGAGCATAAGGGTCCATTCACACGTCCGTAACGTGTTTTGCGGATCCACGCGGATCCGCACATTGCCGCTGTCCGTGTTTTGTGGGTCCGCGGATCCGTGGATCCACAAAACACGTTACGTACGTGTGAATGGACCCTTAGTTCTCAAGTATAAAGGGCACCTGGTGGAAGAACTGTTCCCTAAGGAGAAATGAATTACATTGCTGTATCTTTGCCCCAGGCAACAGGATAGTTTTTGCCTCAGATCAATAAGGAATCCGTAGAGAACCATATGAGGGCCGTTGGCCATAGTGACACAGATGGTGAACGGAGCTTCTTTCTGGGGCGGGAAGTGAACGCAGCATTGTGCTAGGGTGATATTGTGAAAGTAATTAAGCATCATTTTCATCAATCTAAAGTTAGTCAGCTACTCAGTTCGTTCTAGCATAAGCCATTGTTCTGTTCATAAGCAGCTTGTTAACCTGTTACTGAAAGGTGTATTGTGCAGTGTGAACCCTGAGAGACTACGTGTGAGAGAGAGGGAGACTCCCTACACAGGCCTGCGGCTGGAGACAGGGTTAATCCAGGATTATGTGCTGAATTTATTTTTTCTTCTGTTCTAAGTTTTATTCCTTGTTCACCTTCTGGTTTCTCAGTAAAGTTTTATCTTAAAGCAATATCCAATTCTTCTAACTTTTTTTTTGACATTTTTGGTGGTAAAAATACCATACATTTTCACAGTTTTGCAGTGTTTTTCTACCCTTTTTTAGACTGTATACTTAGAACAACCATTTTTTTCAGTTATTTTTCAACCTCTGTAGAGAATCTTGAAGTAGAAATGCTTGAAAGAACCATATACAGAGCATACAACCGTTTGCTGAAAACACATGAATGCAATGCAAACACGCCATACAAAAAATGCTTTGTCTGTAGTGAATTTCATAATTCATTATAGACTTTAAAGTAACATCTGGCTGCATGAAAAAATATTGAAATAACACTGGGAAAAACTGTGCTGAAAAAGACTCTGAGACTCTGGGATCAGCGCATGCACAATACAGGCCTCAAGCTTGCCATGCAGCAGGAATCTGTACGGTGCATGTGCCAATGAAGTCAATATTACACTGGTGTTTACCCAGCACACGTAGAGGCACTTATTATTGTGTTTTACATTTAGTCGTTAGACTACTGATTGCCTGCTCTTGACGTGCGCTTTTTTTTTGGATTAGGGATTTTTATTTGGTAAAAATTAACTTTTATTAGGTTTAAATTTAATAAACGGTGAAAACTTATAACTAACCTACCTAAATATTCTAAAACTCTCAACAGTGGACTTTGGCGGTGCTATACTGAATAAATTCATCTACTGACAGTCGTTTTAGCATTAGCTATATAGCTTTGTATAGCTGGCTATCTGTTTTTCCATCTGCTAAGATGGACACTCTGTGTCTGCTAGATTGTAGCGGTGGCTTGCTACGTTGTCAGCAGACTGCCCGATCCCCTGAGGATGCCATATCGATGGCGAAACATGTCGGGGGGCAGCGTTTAAGTTTTTAGGTCACAGTGGACGGATTTAGAGAGTGCTAGCTACCGAGTAGCGAGTCGGTAGTTTAGCAAGTTACTGCGCCGCCATCAGAAGGTAGCATAGCAAAAGACTGTGCTGTTATCAGAATAAAAACTGAACGAACTGAAGTAATTAGACAGGCAGTAGGCAGTTAGCGCAGCAAACTCACTACCACTAAACGTCACCATACATAGCCGACTGGCACAAATACTAAACAGCCTGCTGACAACGTAGCAAGCCACCGCTACAATCTAGCAGACACAGAGTGTCCATCTTAGCAGATGGAAAAACAGATAGCCAGCTATACAAAGCTATATAGCTAATGCTAAAACGACTGTCAGTAGATGAATTTATTCAGTATAGCACCGCCAAAGTCCACTGTTGAGAGTTTTAGAATATTTAGGTAGGTTAGTTATAAGTTTTCACCGTTTATTAAATTTAAACCTAATAAAAGTTAATTTTTACCAAATAAAAATCACTAATCCAAAAAAAAAGCGCACGTCAAGAGCAGGCAATCAGTAGTCTAACGACTAAATGTAAAACACAATGTGCCAATGAAGTCACTCTGAATCTGGACGAAGCAAACATCATTGGTGCATACACAGTACAGATTCCATCCACCCGGCAAGGTCCAGGCCTATACTATGCATGGGCCGATCCCAGTTTGGGGCCAGGCATAATTACATCCACACTGCCTGGTCCTGTCACTCAAAGCCAGAGGGAAAGTAAACACTGTTTTAGGTACAGTGAGGTGCAACAGCCATACTCTCGTTGCACCAAGGGGCTTATTGGCATAAAAAAAAAAAGTGAATATCTCTGCAATGGGGCCATAGATCAAGATCAAATCAGCTGGAAAGCGCACATCTGAAAAGTCATTTGAATTGATTGAGTGACAGATTACTTTAAATATTCACACATTTTCAAGGAGAACAGCGCCCCCAGAGGAAGGCTCTGCTGAAACGTGCATTGGGGTGCGTGGATCCCCTGAGGACACTATATTTTGATGGCTATGCTATCATTACTATTTACTTGTTGATTGCCTATGTATTTATTGACTGCTTATTTGTATAGGGGCAATTTTTTGTACATAAGTTTGGGATGATGTTTGTATTTCTGTTGTCAGCTTCATCTCTAATACTAACAGTCACCTCGATATAGGCAATTATATGTATCTTGTAGAAATGTATTTCTATACCAACCTTCAGGGGAACTGCACCTTTATTTCTTGTGGGTTTCTCATCTCTTTTTAATTATGTCATGTCATTTATATTTATTTAAATAAAATGTACAATTTTTTTGAGCTGCAGAGACTCAGTTGTTTTTTTGTAGGTAGTTGTATTGATATAGAGTTGCCGCATTTTTGAGGAATATAGACCTATGTATTATAATTTTATGTCTAGTTTCACAATCTTTTTGATGTGTAATCTATTTGTTATTAGATTGCCTAAGTTGCAGCTCAGTCCTATTCAAATCAATGGGGCTGAGCTGCAATACTGAACACTGCCACTATACAATGTACGGCGCCGTGCTTGGTAAGCTGTCGGATCCCTGCATCGCTCACCAGAGCTCTGGTAAGCTCAATGGCTCCCTGATGAGATAATGATAACCTATCCTGAGTATTAGGGTCCATTCAGACTTCCGCAATTTGGGTCCGGATCCATTCCGCAATTATGCGTAACCGGTGCGGACTCATTCATTTATGAGTGGTGCTGTCCTCATTCGCATTTCCAGTCCGCGGCCCCGAACTTCCGGTCCACGGCTCCGCAAAAAAAAGAACATGTCCTATTCTTGTCCGCAGCTGCGGACAAGAATAGACATTTCTATTGGGGTGCGACTTGGTGTTTTACGGATCTGCAAAACACTGCGGATGTGTGAATGGACCCTAAGTCATCATTATTTTTCCAGGATAACCTCTTTAAATATTATAATCCAGAAAGACTCCTCTTGAGTAAGACTCTGTTCCAATTGCCCTCATGTACCAAATAATCAGCATTTCCCTGATGTACCAGTAAGAAAGGTTGAGAAGCCCCGGAGATTTTTGTCTTCAGGATTACTGATACCAAGGAGATGTTCACTTATCCTGCTGCTCAACTGAGGCAATGTGCATCCTATGTATTGTAACCGGCAATATGTTCCTTCAATAATAAACACTACATGTGTGGTGCTACAGTTAATTAGGGTGGAAATTATTTTTGTTCTTGCTGATAGCAACCACCTTATTGCTGTGACCATCACTCACCTTTTAATTCATCTTGCATAATGAATGTTTATTGTCAGTATTGATTATTGTTAGGGATGAGCGAATCGACTTCGGATGAAACATCTGAAGTCGATTCGCAGAAAACTTCATTAGAATACTGTACGGAGCTCCTATGAGCCGAAGTTATTACTTCACGAAGTCTCGCGGGACTTCAGGTAATAACTTCAGAAATAAATTTCTCGGTTTCGTGCAGTTTTTTTGTCTGTGAATTTTTTTTTATGTGTCCGTGATTTTTTTTTTGTGGCTGGTGGTACTTGAGCAGATCAATGTGACTGTAATTATAATCATTTAATGGCTCCCTGTCTCAAGGTGGATTTACACGGGACGATTTTGCAGCCGATTGTCGGGAAGGAAGCGTTCATTCCCAACAGTCTGCTGCTTGTTCAATGAAAGGAGACCGCTGCATTTACATGTATGAGGACGAGGGATCGCTATTGTGATCCCTCGTCCTCATACAGATTCATGGTTTCTGAGCAGCAGATTACTGTGCCTGCATGAACGATAGGAGCATCTGATGAACGAGCATTTCACTCGTTCATTGGGTGATCGGCGGCACATTTACATGAGCAGATTGTCGGGAACGACTGTTCGCAGAAACGGTTGTTCCCGGTAATCTGACCGATTTATTGGCTTGTGTAAATGCAGCTTCACGCTAAAGACTACTAATGCTTTCCTATCAGTTTATTGAGCCATAGACATGTATAATTTCTAATCTTTATCATTTATCATAGCGCGTTTCCAATCTGTAAAAAATGATGCCTGTCCGTGATTTTGGGATACATTGTCCAGAAAAAAATACAATTTCTGGTTGGCAACACTGAACGTAATGTATTTGTCAATAAAAGTTAAAAAAACATGAAATGCTTAGAATTGTACTTCAGTAGAACATAGAAACACCTGACAAAATGATCTAAAAGCGTTGAATCAGCATACTTTATAAAGATCAACATTTGTGTCAGTCTCAAATCTTTTGGCTATGAGTGTAATACTCAGAAAAATCCAACTCGAGTTTTATTGTGACAGCTTCTTCCATAACCTCAGACTTATTGCTTCCCTATGTTTAGACCTCCTACTCTCAGTGAGAGATGCTGTAATCCAATTAAAGGTCTTCATAAACATCAGAAACACAGCTCTATGTAACAAGCTATATCTCATTTAGAAGTCAATATTTTATACCAGCTTCATATTCAACATAGAGTTCCCAATTACATTTCCTGTGCGTATACAATGATTGTGCCAATGGGACTAGAGAAAAGTTTTGTAAAATTCGGTTTAGCTGCTTTGCTGAATTTTACAAAAAATTCCGCTCTGTGACGAATTACTTCATCACAAAGTGCATTTTTTTGTAAGTAGTGGGTGCAGTAACAGGGAGCGGCAATTGCATGGCTAACCGTCATTGTACCCCTCAGATGCTGTGTTCATAGCTGATCACAGCATCTGATAGGAATAATACAGTGTAAAATAAAATAAAAATACTTACCTGATCCATTTGCTTGCGATGGGCTGGCCATCTTGCTTCAAGGTCTGTCGTGAAATCTCATGCAGCCCGAGATGACTTCATCACACCAGCCAGGATGGTGACGAGATGCATCACTGTGCACGGTATTTCAGCCAAGATCTTCAAGCAAGATGACAGTGGCCGGCCTAACACGAGCAAATGGATCAGGTATTTATTTTTATTTTTTTTACAGTATTTCAGGTTAAATTGATTCGCTACCACAAAGCACAAGGAAATTCGGCTTTGCAACTAATCAGA
Source organism: Bufo bufo (assembly GCF_905171765.1). Lineage (NCBI taxonomy): Eukaryota > Metazoa > Chordata > Amphibia > Anura > Bufonidae > Bufo > Bufo bufo. Next base: position 114,425,052 of record NC_053393.1, on the reverse strand, counting down.
TTTATCCTGAAATTCGGATCGAAGTCCACTTCGTAGACTTCAATTTGCTCATTACTGAATTGGACTAACACACAAAATTTCAAACTTGTCTTATTCTGTCTTATTATTCATGAGCACAGTTGTGTGCTCTAAAAATCTAGTACCGTATTTTTCGCCCTATAAGACACCCCGGCCCATAAGACACATCTATGTTTTAGAGGCAATAAGAAAAAAGTATTTTTCATTAGACCTCAGGTCAGACCACCAATCAGACCCCCAATATTAATCAGACCTCAGCTGACAGCCCCAATCAGACCCCTAATGTTAAGAAGCCCCAATAAGACCTCAGATCAGACCCCCAATCAGACTTCAGCTCAGACCCCAATGTGAATAACCCCCAATCAGACCTCAGATAAGAGCCCCATGCCTCTTATCAGCCCTCATATGCCTCTCATCAGCCCCCCATGGCTCTCATCAGCCCCCCATGCCTCTCATCAGCCCCCCATGCCTCTCATTAGCCCCCATATGCCTCATATCAGCCCCCCATGCCTCTCATCAGCCCCCATTGCCTCATATTAGCCCCCATGTCTCTCATCAGCCCCCATGCCTCTCATCAACCCCCATATCAGCCCCCATGCCTCTCATCGGCCCCCATATCGGCCCCCATGCCTCTCATCAGCCCCCATATCAGCCCCTATGCTTCTCATCAGCCCCCATGCCATAGAGAACATTAAAAAAAAAACACTTACCTCTCCTACTCTGAACACCGCTGCTCCTCACCTCCAGTGCTCCTCCCGTCCTTCCTGGCACTGGCTGTGCTGTGAACTGACGTGCACAGCGTGAGGTTATAGAGCGCCCTCACGCTTTGCACAGCCACAGCACAGTCGACAGCAGAGGACCAGGAAGCGATGAATAGATAGCCTTCACCGCTTCCTGGTACTAATGAGCGCTTCCATAATGGGGAAAAAAATGCATTTTATGGGGCGAAAAATATAGTACATATCCTGTTACAGATCATAACAGACATGTAATCTGTTTTCATTTTGGTGTCACCTATATGTTTTTCTGCCAGATAGAACCAAATAGTGACATCCATGTGCTGTTGTTTTTTTGTTAGTTTTTTGGGGCGGAAACATAAAAATGAATGGGTCCATGTGCTTGAGGACTTACTGCAGCCACAATGGGTCATAGACACAATGGCCTGGGGGGACTCATTGACTTCTATGGGAGAGTTTTCTAGGCATGCTCTGTGACCTGTGCAGCTATTTTGAAAGGTGGAACCTGTGTTATCTATATATAGGTGATATCTGTCATTGTAATCCTGACTGTGGTGATGATGAAATAACTAAGAATAACTAAGTGATCTGCACAGACCAAGTGACACCTATTATTACGCTTAGTGACCAGTGCAAGCACTTCAGGATTTTAGATTTTTTTTAAATACCAATATTGAAAAATAACAGCAACAAAAAATATGTAAAAATTACATGACATCATCTTGCAAGCACGACAGTATTTTCAAAATAATAAAACCATAGAAAAAGGAAAATAGAGAAAACAGATAGCCAAATCATAACAGATACAAACTGACGGTATCACATATGGGCAGTACCTAATATGACATATCATAGTAATGTAGTAGATGCAGGGGAAGACATACTTAGACAAGACATACACGTAAGGAAAGGAAATAAGAGGAAAGAAAGTGGATATCAACTAAACTATATGTGGTACTTTCAAAAATATTGGGGAATGAGTAAGCATCCCATAAGTGCTGTAAGATATCCCATGGTAGTAACAAGAGCTGTATGGGAGGGAACTATGAATTTCTTCGAAAACTTGCAATATCTGGGTTGGCACTAATTGCAGCTGACAGAGTCTCTATGCATAGTACAAAAAGAAAGGGTGCTAGAGGGCACCCTTGGCACATACCATTGCTGACGTTAATTAAATTACAGTAAGCATGGGGCTCTTAATGGAAACCGTATATGGCCTGTATAGCTGTAAAAAAGGGACCTTTCAAGCCAAAAGTAGTAAGAGTGGAGAACATATATGGCCAGTTCAGGCAATCAAATGCCTTTCCTGCATCTAGACTTAAAGGAGTAATATCTGAGTCTTTCTTTTATTGGCAACCATCTATAAAGTCTAAGGCACATCTAGTGTTATCCTTGTCTACAGGGTATAAAACCCACCTTTATGAATAAGTTCGGGGAACGAATAAGAAAGTTTATTGGCCAAATGGCCAGAATTTTTGTAAATATTTTAAAGTCCGAATTGAGAAGGGCAATACTGTAGGTTAGTTCAATGTAACGGGTCCTTATTAGGTTTAGGAATTCAAGTGATAAAATAGTGTAGCATAGTGTCCTAAATTGGGGTACCCTGTAGGAATGAGTTAAAGAGAGGGGCAAATAGGGAACCAAGGTAGACTGGAAAGTTTTATAATATAAATAAGTTAGTCCATCTGGAGGGTAGTTCTTTTATAATCTCCTCTATTTCCTTATTTGTTATAGGGGAGTTTAAAGCATCAAGAGCAGTTGTAGATGTGGTGGCAATTTATCATATTTGAGAAATGACTATAACAGTCGCGCAGAAGTAACGGGATCTTTGGAGAGATCACCAGGCAAGGAGTACCGATTGGCAACATAATCATAGAAAATATCAGAAATATTGTTAGGGTCATAGGATAGTGTACCAGTGGGTGAACGCTGTGTGTAGGGATTACTTTGATCTGTATGATCTTTAAGTTGTCCAGCAACAATAGTGTTAGCTTTATTACCCCTTTAGTAATATATTCTCAGAGAATACAAAAGCAGTTTATCTACTTTACTTATCGCTAACTGTTCTAGTTTGTTACGAATAGCAAGTATATAGCAAAGTATTACGTGAGAGGTTTTATTTTCAAGGGCTTTTCTAGGTCTTTGAGCTGGGTTTTTAAAATGGTCTCCTGAAGGGCAAAGTCCCTTTTAATGCGGGAACCAATGACTACACAATGACCTCTGATAACCACGTGGGCTTCCCACAGAGTAGAAGGATTATTGATCATGAAATACACTGACAGATGGGTCTGGAACTCTTCCTTAAGATGAAAATGCTTAAGAAAAGACTTGTTCAATTGCCAATAACAAAAACGAGTTTGGCCTACAGGAGATTTCAGGGTTATGGATGGATACTGGTGCATGGTCTGACCAGGGAATAGGACCAAGGGTCTCATCAACTAAGAAACGGAAAGCAGGGATGTTACCAAAATAATAGTCTATGCTAGTATGGGTGCAATGCACATTGGAATAAAAAGAAAAAGGTTTATCTGTCAGGTTATTAATCCTTCAGAAATCATAGAGAGCGAATTTGCAAATGAGCCATCTAAAATTCATGGAAAGTTGTGATTGTGTGGTAGTGGGCCGTAATTGAGTTTGGATCATCCTGTACATAGTTTCTGAAAAATAAACATTGAAGTCTTCCCCAATTATCAGAGCAGATGGAAAAAGTCTGGAGATTTTTAGAAGATACTTTCAAAGGAATTTGATTTGAGAATTTCTGGGAGCATAAATATTCCACAATAAGTGAGACATTCAAATAGGGTAGTTTGTCAAATAATAAATCTGCCTAGAGGATCTAGAATAGAAGAAGACATCTGTATGGGGCAGTACTTAGAAAATAAGATAGGTACCCCCACCTTTTTCCCCCCATAGAGGCAGAGTATACCTTAGCATGGTATTTAACCGCAAAATTAAAGGAACCGTTATGGCCAAAATACATCTAAGATAAAAAAGATACATCAGGCTTGTGAAAGCAAAGTTCATTAGGAACCAGCTGTCGCTTAGGATTGAAATTATGACCCTTGACGTATAAGGATGCATATTTAGCTATACACTGCGTGCAGAATTATTAGGCAAATGAGTATTTTGACCACATCATCCTCTTTATGCATGTTGTCTTACTCCAAGCTGTATAGGCTTGAAAGCCTACTACCAATTAAGCATATTAGGTGATGTGCATCTCTGTAATGAGAAGGGGTGTGGTCTAATGACATCAACACCATATATTAGGTGTGCATAATTATTAGGCAAAATGGGTCAAAAGAAGGACTTGACAGGCTCAGAAAAGTCAAAAATAGTGAGATATCTTGCAGAGGGATGCAGCACTCTTAAAATTGCAAAGCTTCTGAAGCATGATCATCGAACAATCAAGCGTTTCATTCAAAATAGTCAACAGGGTCGCAAGAAGCGTGTGGAAAAACCAAGGCGCAAAATAACTGCCCATGAACTGAGAAAAGTCAAGCGTGCAGCTGCCAAGATGCCACTTGCCACCAGTTTGGCCATATTTCAGAGCTGCAACATCACTGGAGTGCCCAAAAGCACAAGGTGTGCAATACTCAGAGACATGGCCAAGGTAAGAAAGGCTGAAAGACGACCACCACTGAACAAGACACACAAGCTGAAACGTCAAGACTGGGCCAAGAAATATCTCAAGACTGATTTTTCTAAGGTTTTATGGACTGATGAAATGAGAGTGAGTCTTGATGGGCCAGATGGATGGGCCCGTGGCTGGATTGGTAAAGGGCAGAGAGCTCCAGTCCGACTCAGACGCCAGCAAGGTGGAGGTGGAGTACTGGTTTGGGCTGGTATCATCAAAGATGAGCTTGTGGGGCCTTTTCGGGTTGAGGATGGAGTCAAGCTCAACTCCCAGTCCTACTGCCAGTTTCTGGAAGACACCTTCTTCAAGCAGTGGTACAGGAAGAAGTCTGCATCCTTCAAGAAAAACATGATTTTCATGCAGGACAATGCTCCATCACACGCGTCCAAGTCCCTCCACAGCGTGGCTGGCAAGAAAGGGTATAAAAGAAGAAAATCTAATGACATGGCCTCCTTGTTCACCTGATCTGAACCCCATTGAGAACCTGTGGTCCATCATCAAATGTGAGATTTACAAGGAGGGAAAACAGTACACCTCTCTGAACAGTGTCTGGGAGGCTGTGGTTGCTGCTGCACGCAATGTTGATGGTGAATAGATCAAAACACTGACAGAATCCATGGATGGCAGGCTTTTGAGTGTCCTTGCAAAGAAAGGTGGCTATATTGGTCACTGATTTGTTTTTGTTTTTGAATGTCAGAAATGTATATTTGTGAATGTTGAGATGTTATATTAGTTTCACTGGTAAAAATAAATAATTGAAATGGGTATATATTTGTTTTTTGTTAAGTTGCCTAATAATTATGCACAGTAATAGTCACCTGCACACACAGATATCCCCCTAAAATAGCTAAAACTAAAAACAAACTAAAAACTACTTCCAAAAATATTCAGCTTTGATATTAATGAGTTTTTTGGGTTCATTGAGAACATGGTTGTTGTTCAATAATAAAATTAATCCTCAAAAATACAACTTGCCTAATAATTCTGCACTCCCTGTAGTGATTACTAATAAGGAGGATCCTGCTAATGAAAAATAACAACCTGTTGTGATCCAGAACTCTAGAAGCTTGCCCCACCATCTCGTATTTGCATTGGAGAATATAAGCTCCTTATAAAGTGCCAGCAAAGGAGAGAAACACCACCTGAAATGATCAGCATAAAAGGGAAGCACAGAAGGAAACGGGTAGACAATAGACCAAAATGAGGTACCAGCATCGCTAGCCATTAGGTAGTCAGGAAGCAGTGTACCTAAGAAGGGCAGCAACAAAGTTAACATCATAAAGCCAAATTCCACTCCATTCCATTTAGATAGACATGGAGAAATAGGAGGCCCTTTAAGAGGCTAATGGATGCAAAGTCCAGGCTTGGAGAGCTGCAAATTACCAGTACTAAACAACAACTAAGGAAGAGGTGTAGAAAGCATAAAAGACATCTCCACTAAACTGAGCAATAATAACAATAGATGGGGCATCAAGATGGTGTCTATGGGGAGTATAGGAGGATTCTCTGGTAGGATCCTTATTTTTTGCCAAGCTTTTCTGAGATTTGTGGATTCCTTGTGTGAGTTCAGGATGCTGGAGGAAGCAGCGACCAGGACAGGAGCACCCAAGAAGTTCTGCGGAAGCGGCATGTGGCCAGTGAGGGCAGAATGGAGCGCAGCACAAATGTAGATCTAGAAAGGTAGAAAGGCTGAGGGCAAATTTAGGCTTCTTCCCTTCTTATATTTTTCCCCATAGGCAACATAAAATTACCAATACACTGACTGGTAATGTCAACTGCATTGGCCAGTATTGTGACCAACATGCACAATGGTTGTATTGTATTCAAACAGTCAAGTACAAACAAATCTCTATTTAATGACAGCCATAACATAATTACTAGGGCAAGTGATTCTATAAAAGCTCTCCATAGACATTGAACATTCGGGCCATTGCAAGATGTTTACTCTAAAATATCTTTGTATAAACATACAAGATTGGACCACCACACTTGGACCCCCTGAGCATGTTTGGGTCTAGGGTATTAATAAGGGCAAGAGGTGCAGCAAGATAATTCTATCCATGCGTGTCTTAAGGGAAAGAACACCTAATTGGTGAAATTCTTAAGTTCTCAGTTAAAAAATACAATGAAATTCCTTTTGCTAGGGAGTTGGACCTTGTGGTTCAAAAAAACGAATGAAGCATCTTTCAAAAATAGTCTTGAATCTGCTGACGTGAAGACATGTGAGTCTCTACAAATGAAAAGCTAAGCAGCAAAAGCTGCAAAAAATGTTGGTGGCAGATGCAAAACTCATAGCTCATCCTTAACGTCTTGAAATTTGCTCTTCTTGGTTTCACAATGTAGTAGAAGTCTATGTTCTCTCTATTGTAATTCCTTATTATCATTAATTGATCAGAAGGTTAATTACAGGTATCTTTACTGTCCACCCCATACATGTGTATGCTTGGCGTCCTGAGGGAGCCACTGCCAGATGCAAGCTAAACCACAAATGGATAAGGTATGTTGAAATCCAACAGCCTGATCCTTCTTTCCACTACATCTGCCCAACACATTAGATGGTTGACTGGTCCCACTGAAATCAGCAGGTTCAGCTGACAAACATGTAGTCTACATGGCCAGCTCCACTCATGGCTGTCCATCTTGCCTCAAGAATCTACTATCTCTTATCTCACAACAGACATTTTTTTTTTTTTTTTTTATCAAATTGCCTACTGACATAAAGTCACATTGGAAGGAATACAAGAGCTGAGAGCCCTGACAATAAACTAATGTATGTGACAGGGGGACATAGCTGTAATCTATTTATAAAGGACATTAATTAGTACGTATATCAGCAACCAGAACCCTACTGATGTGAATTTCTGATGTCTAAATCATATATTAGCTAAAAATTTACATAAAAAAGGCTTAACATTAAGATTGATCATCAACATTTTTAATGGATTGAAGGGGTTGTCCCATGAAAAATATTATGCAATTTTTTAATCAGCACCTGGATTCACCTATAATCAGCAACTGATTACTTTTGTAATGTAATTAAGCATTTAGCATAGCCACTGAGTTATTCACAGTTTTTTTTTTTATATTTCTTTGTCCGACTCACGGAGATGGCCGCACATGCTCAGTTTAATCCGTCAACTGCCTCCTGTAGTAGAAAGGACAATCACATTGAGATGTCAGCTTGATATAACTCTAGGGAGATCTCTGGATCCATGTGAGGTACAGGGGTGGTTCTAGCTTTGTTGGAAAGAGATTGTCATGTCCTATATGATTTAAATTTTTTACAATAATCATAGGATAACCCCTTTAAGTTTACTTGTTTTCAATGCCTTAAATTGCAATGCTACTAGATATTTATATTAGACAGTCTATATTTGATTAATTTCTATTACCAATAGCCGTTATATTTTTTGTATACGTTAAACAGATGTGAAAATCGTGATGTGAACCCAGCCTTATCTGTATGGGGAGCTCCCGACTCTCCCCCGAAAGATGATGTTAGGGAATAGAAGAATCAGCTGAACTCAATTTTTTCATTAGATCAGTTTTTTACTCCTAGGAGATAGACTGCCACCGTCTGGCAGCGGTACTCTCCCTCTCTCCCCATAGACTACACATGTACACTCAGCGAAACCGAACGTGTATGTGTATGTGGGAGTCATGAGGGAGTCGTTAGAGATGGCTGTCAGACGAACAATCATTCAGCCAACAAGTATTGAATGTATATGGGCAGCTTTACATAGACTCTAAGAGCAGCATACAGATGTGTTGGTTTCCTCATCAATAGGGTGGCTAATAGGACAAGTGTCAGAGTATTAAAGGGGTTATTCGGCTCTATAATACTGATGGCCATCAGATCATCCATATTAGATCAGTAGAGATCTCACTCTTGGCACTCTGGCCAGTCAACTGTTTTACTGGGCCACGGCACTCTTCCCATCATTGTTTACCAGGCACAGCTCCACACATAAAGGAGTGGCTCTTACTGGTACCACAGCTTCATTCCATTCAAGTTAAAAGGGCTGAACGGCAATTCCAGCTGCAACTAAGGGCTAATGCAGACGGCCATTCCCCGCTGTGCCTGTATTGTGGCCCACAAACAGCGGGTCTGCAATATATACGGGCACAGGCTGTTTGTGCACCGCATTACGGCTGCGGACCCATTCAAGTGAATCTGGAAGATGCAGTGCGTAACAGAGGTACGGAACCTCACGGAAGCACTACGGAGTGCTTCTGTGGGGTTTCTCTCCGTGCCTCGACACCGCAAAAAAATTGAACATTGAACAATTTTTCGAGTTGAATGGGTCTGCATCCATCTGCGGCAGCCGCACGGACGATGCCCATGCATTACGGACCGCAAACTGCGGTCCCCAATGCACGGGATGACCGAGCAATGGCCGTCTGGATGAGCCATAAAAGTATAGAGCAGTGCCTATCAAACAAGTAAGGGTAGGTGGTATTTGCTAGAGCACTACAACCCAATAAAATGGTTTATCAGTAGGAGTGGTAAGAGTCACACGCTCACCCCGCTAAAGATAACCCATCAATTTTAACCAACCATATAACCACTTTAAGATCACACATGCAAACTAGATCTAAGTCATATTTAAAAATTATGTGCAGTGTATCGCAATAAGTAGGAAGCATAATATGCACAATTTTTTATAGATGTGATGAGCAGACAAGCACATCAATTCATGATGCAAAAAGGTATACTTAAATTACATCATTGTACGTGTTATTTTCACCCTCTGTACAATAACGTCATGTAAATTGTTTATGTGAATATAGTCAATTAACCAAAAATAAAGTGTAGCAAGTCACTCTACTCCATCTATTAATCTGTTTACAACTTGGTACATATATAGCGTTGTCAAAAAAGTAAATAACTATAAATATATACAGTACAGACCAAAAGTTTGGACACACCTTCTCATTCAAAGAGTTTTCTTTATTTTCATGACTATGAAGGCATCAAAACTATGAATTAACACATGTGGAATTATATACATAACAAACAAGTGTGAAACAACTGAAAATATGTCATATTCTAGGTTCTTCAAAGTAGCCACCTTTTGCTTTGATTACTGCTTTGCACACTCTTGGCATTCTCTTGATGAGCTTCAAGAGGTAGTCCCCTGAAATGGTCTTCCAACAGTCTTGAAGGAGTTCCCAGAGATGCTTAGCACTTGTTGGCCCTTTTGCCTTCACTCTGCGGTCCAGCTCACCCCAAACCATCTCGATTGGGTTCAGGTCCGGTGACTGTGGAGGCCAGGTCATCTGGCGCAGCACCCCATCACTCTCCTTCATGGTCAAATAGCCCTTACTTTCAAAGTTTTCCCAATTTTTCGGCTGACTGACTTACCTTCATTTCTTAAAGTAATGATGGCCACTCGTTTTTCTTTACTTAGCTGCTTTTTTCTTGCCATAATACCAATTCTAACAGTCTATTCAGTAGGACTATCAGCTGTGTATCCACCTGACTTCTCCTCAACGCAACTGATGGTCCAAACCCCATTTATAAGGCAAGAAATCCCACTTATTAAACCTGACAGGGCACACCTGTGAAGTGAAAGCCATTTCAGGGGACTACCTCTTGAAGCTCATCAAGAGAATGCCAAGAGTGTGCAAAGCAGTAATCAAAGCAAAAGGTGGCTACTTTGAAGAACCTAGAATATGACATATTTTCAGTTGTTTCACACTTGTTTGTTATGAATATAATTCCACATGTGTTAATTCATAGTTTTGATGCCTTCAGTGTGAATCTACAATTTTCATAGTCATGAAAATAAAGAAAACTCTTTGAATGAGAAGGTGTGTCCAAACTTTTGGTCTGTACTGTATATATATACGCACACACACACAGTCGAGTCACATTATTATGACCACCAGCTATTATCCAGAGAAACCGCCGTATGCAGCACGGACAGGAGCTAGACGGGGTGTCAGTGACTTCATAAGGTCCTTGTAGGTTGTCACAGGTATCTGGAGCCATGCTGACTGCAGTGCACCCCACAGCTGCTGGAGGGTGCGTGTGGGGAGGATCCAAATAGAGAGCATGATGATCGAGGTGTTCCCACGGAAATTAGGTTTAAATCTGGGGAATTAGGCGGCCAGGGTAATACTTGGAAGTCTTGGTCATGCTCTTCCAATCAGGTTGGACATTTCTACATGTTGCATTGTCTTGCAGGAAGATCCCATCCACCCCAGGGAAGACAATCAGAATGTATAGGTATATGTGATCTGCAAGGATGGATTCATAACCAAATCGGCTGAGAGTGCCTTTCACATGGATGAGTAGACCCAGAGAATGCCATGAAAACACCCCCAGACACCACTAGCTTATGTTCTTCCAGAAGTGGTTGCAGGGTATTTGTTCTGTGATGTTTTTTGCCTGAAACGCCAACGTCAAGCTGTTCAATGAAACAGAAAACATGACTCATCAGAGAAGGCAAACCCTTGACAACCAGCGGAGGTCCAATTCCGATACTACTGCGGAAAGCCTTTTCTACTGACTCCACATCATTAGCAGAGGTGGAGTGACCATCCATCTGCTTCAAAGCCCCATATGCAGTAGGGTTGACTGAACTGTTGTTTTAGACACATGTCTGGTAGCCCTCTTGTTCATTTTGGTGGTGAGCTGTTCCACTTCAGTGTGTCAGTCCACCTTCACACACCTTCGTAGCTGACGTTCACCTCTAACAATCAATCAATGGCATGTGGTGCTCTGCATTTTTCGCTCTGCATGGTGCTATTTGTCCACTCACAATACAATTTCACCACAGCAGCACGCGAACAGTTCGCAAACTATGCAGTTTCAGAAATACTGCCACTCTTGGCTCGAAAGCCAATAATCATCCCTCTTTGCAACTCTGATAAAACAACTGTTTACCCATGACAGCAACGAGGGATATGTGTGCAGACAACCTATCGCACACCTTATATACCTACCACCAGCTCAAGACATGTGACTTTCTTCATGAGCTATGCTCTGCCGACAATGAATAATATGCAAGCAAAACCTCATTGAAAACAGTGGGCAGTTTCTCCTGATCGGCAGCAAAATGGGGTATTTGTCATGAATACAGACACTAAAAGTTCCTAATTGTATAGCCAAGACAGTCTCCCACACAAATCCACTAAAAAGGAAGATATTTGCCTTGTGCCCTTTCCAGATGGTGAGATTATAAAGTGAGAGTAATGAGGCCTATGTGACCTTATTGGATGAGTAGACATAACAATGAAAAGACTTAAGGCTCTGGGTCAAAAGGGATAAACCTCTATGAAACCTATGGGACTTGCAAGAAGGCTACAGTTGAGTGTGATTTGTCAAGACACAAATGTGCTATGTTATTTGATGCTGTGCTGAACAATTCTGTCGATTGGAAAAACAAACAACGTGTAAAAGTAGGACAGCATTCCCTTGCTAGTAAAATTTTATTTAAAATGACTTGAATTTAGGTTTTTTACATTATTGTGATTTACTTTAAAAAAGTTTTTTTTTTTTTTTTGGGATAAAGGGGATATTGAATAAATGAAGACTTGCAAGTAGACTTCATGAACACAACAGTATTAAAACTGTATGTGCTACAGATACACAATAACATAGCATTTAAGGAATAATATGATGCTTTTTGGGGCCTATATGGATTCCTCGTACTACCAAGCACAGTCTTCACACATGGCGTTGCTTTATGCATGAGTCCAAAAGGCTTTTCTTACACTGCTTACACTTTAACAACTAATGATGGACATTTCTGTCATGACCAGATACAAGTTCCCACATCATAATGGATATATCCATCCTGCTGTACAGTCTTGTGGGCACTGCCCAATAATGCCCCCATGAGATTGTGGCAGGAGCTCAGCTGTTTTATACATCCGGCATTTTTCCCCATAGGAATGTATTAGTGCCAGATCCGGCATTTAAAATACCGGAATGCCGGTTCCGTCCTTCCGGCCTGCGCATGCGCAGACCGGTAAAAATGTGAGAAGATATACAAGACGGATCCGTCTGTCCGCATGACAAGCGGAGAGACGGATCCGTTCTTGCAATGCATTTGTGAGACGGATCCGCATCCAGATCCGTCTCACAAATGCTTTCAGTCACAGCCAAATCGGCGGATCCGGCGGGCAGTTCCGACGACAGAACTGCCTGCCGGATCACACTGCCGCAAGTGTGAAAGTAGCCTTAGGCTATGAATGTAAGATGGGCCATTGGGGGTGGAGGGGGCACCAGCATGGTACACCTGTATAGGGCCCTGAAATTCCTGATGGCATTGATTTCATGGTCAATTGCAACATCTGAGTGGTTGATAGAGGGAGGAGGCTCTATTCATCTGTCCATTGCCACCCTGAGAAGAATAAATTTAAAATGTAGCTCATAAATTATATATACCCCAAAATGCTACCAGTAAAAATTGCAACTCATCTTACAAAAAAAACAAGCCCTCATACGACTAAATTTTTGGAAAAAATAAAAAGGTATGTCTCTCAGAACATGACACTTCTGTAAATCCTATAAAGGCTGAGGACATTTAACTAAAGGACCCTATGCTTGTAGAATACTGGATTCTATTTCATAACTTTCATTCATATGACGTCTCATTATCTGTGGACTTCGGTGTTGGGCATGGTTGACACTCTGAAACATGACCTACTACCTGCCTCTTTAAAAGGGATTCTGCCATCTATAGAAGAAAAAAAATATCTAAGTTGTGCTTGTTGCGCCTTCCCTTCCCTTTTTCTGGTTTTGCCAAGACCTGCCTGAGATGTTTATGCAATATTTCCAAGATCTGTACCCAAGGAATAGATTCAAATGTCTACCCGAGCTCCTTGTGACCCAACTTGTAATCCTGAGACTCTAGGCTGGCAGAGCCGCAAGTTGGGGATCTCCTGTTATTTTGCAATGTTTAAGCAAGTACCTGTCACAAACACTAACCCACCTGAGCAGTAATGTGCCCTAGGGTCTCTGCTACTGGAACACTTACACAGAGCCATAGACCAAGTTGTCATGTTTTCCCATGCTGTAGGACTGTAACTTAGCTGAGCCCTGCAGCCAGGATTTTCTTTTATGTTTAGATAGATACGCTGCCATATTAGTCATCACAAAGGACTGTCACTTTCATTTATGCCGACTAGAGAATGGCTTGCCTTTCAGCAAGCGGGTATGAAGTACCCCAGATCTTGGGATATCTGCAATGTTTGTTATATTTTATGTTACCATGTTCTTGTATACCCTGTACACCAGCAGATGGGGTATGGCTGGCAGTGGTTGATATTAGGATGCTTACCATCCCATTCCTCCCCTCTTGGTAGGGGTGGGCTAGTCCTACTTCCTGCCGGGGTGGGGGGAGTTCTTGTGAGACTGGTGAAGAGTTAGCAAGCATGTCCAATTGATCCTGCTTCAAGGGTCTTAGGGACCGGCATTAGATCCAACTCTCCTGTGGGACCACCACTCCAGAGAGACCGCAAAAATACTAAAACTCCAGATAACAGAAAAGCTACAGCATTTACAGACAGCAGAGTGACCAGAAATCCACAGCTTTATAGACCGTGCTGCATGTGAGGGACTATGGCTCAGAAACCTATCATCTAGATTACATCAAGACTGGACCAACTCCAAGCCTGTATTGTATAGTGGACACCTATATTCACAAAAATCAGCATACAGCTGTTAGCCAGAAGTTCAAGGGAGAGTAATCTGCAAGATAGCACATCAGAGGTGCCATTAACTTTCACTTTTCGAGCCACCATACCTCATCATCTGGGGGTAGAAATTGCACTTGATGCAGACAAATACTGGATTTACTATAATTTATCTTTTGCACTGAGTAAAGAGAGACTTTTATCGTTTTACTTCTGGCCTGATTCTTCAAACTACATTTTCACTGTACTGATCCTTTGGAATGAACAGACTGAGAGGATACACCGTGACACCTCATCTACCACTCCCATCCATTGCATCGGTACCTCAGAGACTCACTGCCCAAGAAAATTAATTATTTCTACAGTACGTACTGGTGGAATTAAATAATACAACGTCCTACAAAAAAAAAAAGCCTTTATGCAGCTACATCAATGGAAAAATATAAGGTTATGGGTCTTGAAATGCGACAATTAAGAAAGAAAGTAAAAAGATCATTAAAAAGGATCTATGACCTATATGACAGAAAGTGATGGACGAACATAGGCCGGGACGGTACGCGAACACGCTTTCACGATCAAATGTTCGCAAACTGCGTGTTCGCAGCGGGCCCCATTGACTTTAATGGCAGGCGAACCTGAAGAAGCTTTAGGTCATATTTGCAGCCACCAAATACTTACTAGAAGTGCACAAATAGTCCCACAACATGGGTGCAGCACTCACCAGATTGCACCAGGGCCCGCCTTGTGTCCTTAGACGTTGAAAGCCTTTATACCAGAATACCCCATAATCTAGGGTTGCGGGTCATCTAGGTGTCTTTTGCAAATTCATCCAGGAAGCCCTAGATTTGATACTTACCAACAATGTGTTCCAGTTTGATCGACAATGGTACCGTCAGGTATTGGGTACAGCGATGGGCTGTCACGGGTGAAGTTTGCAGATAGCTGGAACTTATGAATAAACTAGCGACTGGCTTGATCCCAAACTAAGGAGCTTATAGGTGAGCCCTATAAAACCCTAAGAGCTCTCCCTGACTGCTATGCACATGCAAGGGTCTCAATGGTAGACGATTGCATGCCCACGTACCTAAGTCTGTGTGACACATGAAAACCCTATAATAGTGAGGGGACACGACCACCGGCTCCCTGCACTTAATACGGACGGAGTCAGGGTCACCTAGAATCAAGCCAGCAAGGAAACACAATAAAGTAAAGGACTTATCTGAGCAAACAGCAGAAGCAGCCTCCAGCAGTGAACACTTCATCCATGAAGTAGTATAAACTGCAAAGTGAGGCAGTATGGGAGGGAATATAAAGGAAGACGATTAGTCTAAATAAGTGACACCTGGCAGAAGGAAAGGAGATGAGAAAGTGAAACCAAAACAAAGAACATCATACAAGAGGTAGAGAAGAACGTCTGCCAGACCTTCTCACAGAACTGGCGGTGACATGGGCACACCTGTGTCGTGCACGTTCTCTAACCTATACCTGGCGGTATTTGAGGAGACCTACGTCTTTTCCGTGGATAACCCCTTTCTGAGATATATCCACTTGTTCCTACGCTACGTTGATGATGTGTTTCTGGTCTGGTCGGGCAGCGAAGAGGAGTGTCAGTTGTTTGTACGGCATCTGAATGATACCAACCAGATGAATATGAAGTTCACTTTGAACTTTGGTGGTGACTCGATTGACTTTTTAGACGTGCGGGTCACTGCCGTGGATGGTAGATTGTTCACTACTGGTTACCGCAAACCTTCTGCCACCAACTCGCTGCTCCACCAGACCAGTTTTCATCCTGCTGCAGTTAAGGATGCAGTCCCCTTTGGGCAGTTCATCCGGCTCCGCAGAATCAATAGCACGGACAGTGGTTATTTCCATCAAGCGCACCAGTTGAAGGATAGACTTCTGGAGAGGGGTTATCCACGGAAGCACGTCCTTGCAGCGTTGCATCGAGCGGGCAATCTCACTTGCCATGACTGCGTCACAGTGATAGGTTTGCCTTTAAGTTCAGCCCGGCCGCTGATATAGTGAAACGTGCAGTCATGAATAACTGGGACCTACTCAAGGGTGACCCTAGTTTGGGGGAGTTGACGGCAAAGAGACCGTTAGTTACCTTTAAAAGGTGTCATACTCTTAAGGACAAACTTGTTCAAAGTATGGTGAAACAATCCACACGACAAAGTAGTAGGCCGTTAGGGAACTACAAGTGTGGGACATGCTCTTTCTGTCCTCGTAACTCACAGAGCAAGATTCTCCATTTGGGAGGAGTTGTTCACAAAGTGAGGGATTTCATCACTTGTCGCACATCTTACTGTATGTAGTGTACGTTATAGTCTGTGAATGTAAAAAGTTTTCCATTGGGAAAACCATCAGACCACTGTTCGAGCGGGTATGCAAACATTTAGGTTCAATTAGAACCAGCTGGGGTTCTCACCATCTCGTGGAACATGTATGTGCCATGCATGGTGGGGATCCGCGGTGCCTCTCCTTTGCTGGTATAGAGGCCGTGGGACCCATCCTTCGAGGTGGTGATCGCCACCGCCTCTTGCTGCAGCGGGAGGCACGGTGGATCATTAAAACCGCAGCTACTGGCCCTCATAGCCTAAATAATAAAAATTATATGGCGGTTTTCCTATAGTCTTTTCTGCTAGCCGATTTCATCCTTCTACCCCTGTCTAACCCGCGCGATCGTCTGTTCCATTGGTTATGTTTGATACTAGTAATGGCTTAAGTAATGCTGTATGTATCGTTATGCTCTATTGTATATGTATCCTTCTCATTTGTTGCGGTCTTACCCTGTCTATGTTTGGAGCATCCTGCCGTCACTATGGGGATGGTCTGAGGTGACGCCTATTTATAGCACGTCTGTTGCGCAGAGACGTCATAGCTGTCTGACGAAGCGCTAGTCCAGCGCGAAACGGCCGTCACCGCTGATCCTCTGTGAATGGCTTGCTCCGCTCCCCTGCCTGTCTGTTGCTTATTTAGCAAGGAATAAAGCCTGAACATTATTTTCGCAATCTGGTGAGTGCCGCATCCTTATTTTCTCATTATTCGCATCCATTGGACTCGTGTTTTTGTATGCTGTGCACCACCGTAAGATTTTGCCTTACATACAAGAGGCTGCTTGGCCGATGTCACACCATCCTCTGGGGTATTTTTTGCTTGTCAGGTAGTGCCGCCGTGTTCTACCCTTTATTCTACTATTGTTTAGTCCCACAACATGAACAGTGACATACCAGAGGGGGATCATTGGCAAAAATTTCCACAAAAAATATGTATTTTAATCAGGGGCCATTTTTATGCGTCTTAAAGGGAAACTCTTAAAAATGTGCCCTGCTGGAGCCTAGAAAAATTTTATGTTAGGTGACGGGAGTACAGGCCCCAAAAATTAGGCATTCACCTGACAGAAAAGAACATGTGATGATGCGGCTGGTGGTACATTAGGCGGTCACTGGATAAAATTTTTACTGTAGGCCACTGGAGTATAGGCCCCAAATATTAGGCATTCATCTGACAGAAAAGAACTTGTGATTATATGGCTGGAGGTACATTAGACGGTCACTGGATAAAATTTTTACTGTAGGCCAGTACAGGCCCCAAAAATGAGGCATTCACCTGACAGAAAAGAACTTGTGATGATGTGGCTGGAGGTACATTCGGCGGTCACTGCATAAAATTTTTACTGTAGGCCACTGGAGTACAGGCCCAAAAAATTAGGCATTCACCTGACAGAAAAGAACTTGTGATGATATGGCTGGAGGTACATTAGGCGGTCACTGGATAAAAATTTTACTGTAGGCCACTGGAGTACAGGCCCCAAAAATTAGGCATTCACCTGACAGAAAAGAACTTGTGATTATGTGGCTGTAGGTACATTAGGCGGTCACTAGATAAAAATTTTACTGTAGGCCAGTACAAGCCCCAAAAATTAGGCATTCACCGGACAGAAAAGAACTTGTGATTATGTGGCTGGAGGTTCATTAGGAAGTCACCGGATAAAAATTTTACTGTAGGCCACTGGAGTAGAGGCCCCAAAAATTAGGCATTCACCTGACAGAAAAGCTTTTTATGCTGTATATACATAAGACAAGGACCATTCTTTGTTCTTTGTGGTGGCGGATATGTGTGGGCTGGCATGAGGAAATTCAATTAAACGTGGTCGTCACAGGTGGTGAATTCCTCCAAGATCCATGCCTCATTCATTTTTAGAAATATGAGATAGTCCACACTGTCGTGAGCTAGGCGAGTGCGCTTATCGGTCACGATCCCCCCTGCTGTGCTGAACGTCCTTTCGGACAGGACACTTGATGAGGGGCAAGCCAAGAGTTCCATGGCAAATCGTGCCAGCTCTGGCCACAGGTCAAGCCTGCACACCCAGTAGTCCAGGGGTTCCTCGCTTCTCAGAGCTTCTACTTCGGCCGTTAACATGATGTAGTCGGACACCTGTTGGTCTAGGCATTCCCTGAGGCTGGATCCAGAGGACGGCTATCGATGGGTTGACTGCAAGAATGATCTTATATCCGAAGTGACCAACACATCTTCAAATTGCTCTCTTCTTGCAGGCGGGTAGGATTGGTACCCGCACCTGTTTCGCTGTGGGTGGAAATTCCTGTGCCAGCGCCCGCAACAGCAGAATGCAGCATCTTTCGCAGCAAGGCCTGGAAATGCTGCATTCTGACAGCCCTCTGTGATGCTGGTAACATGTCCGCCACTTTGTGTTTGCACCGGGGTCTAAGTACGTTGCCACCCTGTACTGGTCCTTTCCCTTTATGCTTTTTATACGGGGATCCCTCTTTAAACACTGGAGCACGAAGGCCCATATTTTCACTAAATTGGAAGCGGTGGAGCGCCCTGGCTCCTGTTCATCGCCCAGGAGAATATCTTCCTCGGTCTCCTCCCCCCAGCCTTGGACAACACCAGGGATTTCCAAAAGTTTAAAGTCCTCCTCAAAGCCTGCTCTTCTTGCTCCTCCTCCTCCCCCCAGCCACCATCCTCCTCTGACTCCTCTTCAGACTCCTGCTGACTTGTCTCAGATGGAGTAGCCCACCCTGGGAATTAATTCAGCATTGCGACTTCCTCATCTTCCAGCTCCTGCTCCTCGACGGCTTGATCAATGACACGACGCAATGCACGCTCCAGAAAGAAGGCGTAAGGTACGATGTCACTGATGGCGCCCTGGCTGCGACTGACTAGTTTGGTGATCTCATCAAATGGCCTCAGAAGTCTGCATGCGTCGCGCATGAGCAGCCACTGGCGTGGTGAAATGAAACCAAGCTCCCCAGAACCTGTCCTGCTGCAGAGTTAGTACAGGTAGTCGTTAACGGCACGTTGCTGCTGGAGCCGCCTATGAAGCATATACAAGGTGAAGTTCCAGCGTGTGGGGCTGTTACAAATCAGACGTCTGACGGGCAAGTGGTATCACCTCTGAATGTCAGCAAGTCGAGCCATGGCCATGTAAGATCTTCCAAAATGTTCAGAGATTTTCCTGGCCTGCCGCAAGACGTCCTGGACCCCGGGGTATTTGGCAGTGAATCGCTGCACGATTAAGTTCAGGACGTGTGCCATGCACGGCACGTGTGTCATTTTTCCCTATTTCAGCGCGCTCAGCAGATTGGCACAGTTGTCACACACCACTTTACCAACTGTCAAGTTGTGCGGGGTTAGCCACTGATCGGCCTGTGACCGCAGAGCTGAAAGCAGTGCATGACCGGTGTGGCTCTTGGCTTACAGGCATAACATCCGCAGCACAGCATGGCAACGTCTCACCTGGAACGTCGAATAGGTTCTGGGGAGCTGGGGGGCGCAGTGGAAGAGGCGGTAGCAGTGGAAAAGGAGGAGTCAGCCGAGGAGGAGACGGAGGATGGAGTAGGAGGAGGAGAAGAAGAGGCAGGCCTGCATGCAATCCGTGGCAGTAACACCAAATCCACACGGGAGCCACGGGTTACAGGCTTGATGGCCTTCAGAAGGTTCATCCAGTGGGCAATAAAATTTATATACCTTCCCTGCCTGTGTTTGCTAGACCACGTGTCTGTGGTCAGATATATCTTGACGCCGACACTGTGTGCCAGAGATATATTCACTTGCCGCTGAACGTGGCCATATAGCTCTGGGATGCCCTTCTGGCAGAAATATTTCCTTCTGGGGACCTTCCATTGCGGTGTGCCAATAGACACAAATTTTCTTAAGGCCTCAGAGTCCACCAGTTTATATGGCAGTAGTTGGCAGGCTAGCAGTTCTGACAAGCCAGCAGTCAGCCGTTAGGCAAGAGGGGTATCCGGTGTCATCAACTTTTTTACGCTTGAACATTTGGGCCACGAAAGGTGACGGCACGCTGGAAGGTGGAGTGGAGGACAAATGGGAGGAGAGAGGAGAAGGAGAAGAGGCAGGATGGCGTTGCTCCCACTTTGCTCGGTGATGGGAGGCCAGGTGCCTTCTTAAGGCGGTCATCCCTGGGTGAGTGTTGGGCTTACCGCGACTTATGCGTCGACAGCACAGGCTGCAGATGGCAACACTATCGCCAGCAGCTGACAGGTTAAAAAAAGCCTACACTGCCGAGCCATGTGACGGCGTCCTGGGAGCGCCAGAAGTTAACGTGCATGGTGGATGGCTCGCTTCAGATACATTTGCAGTCTTCTTCTTGCCTTCTGTGCCCTGCGAGCTCTGCCGCTTCTCCTCCTTTTCCTCTCTCTCTGCTGCTCTATCTCTCCCTCTGAACTCCCCTTCTCTTCCTCTCTTGTGGGCATCCATCAACATGTCATCATCGTCACTTTCACCACCACTGACATTTGAGATCTTGGAGTAGGCAGCAACAGCTGGGACCTCCCTCCTTAGGCTGATCTGGGTACTGTCGTCAGACCGCTGGGTGGTGGCCGTTGCTAACTCCTCTTCCTTATCCGATGTCAAGAATAGCTGCGCATCGGTAAGGTCTGGGAATGGATGGGAAAATAATTCCTCTGACTCGAGTGGAGGGGCTATGGTGGTGGTGGTGTCTTTGGGGGTGCACACAGCAGAGAGTTTGGAGGGTGCAGATACAGAGGATGAGGAGGGTGCAGAAGTAGAAGGCTGAGTGAGCCACTCAACCAACTCTGGTGCGTCCTTTGACGTAATCGCAAACACCTTCTCCAACTTCCCACTTAGGCTCTGGCCTGGTGCACCTGACCGACCCCTACCACCCCTGCTGAATGGCCTGCCTCTTCCTCTGCCTGTCATTTTCAAAATGACCCTGCGACAAAGTCCCTATAGAAGAGCAGTAATTGTGGAAGCAGGTATATAGAGCCCCTCAATCAGTTTATTTTTGGGGGCAACTGGTATATCACACTAGTTGCAATTAGTTGTTCCAATGGCGTTTGTTCCTCTATAGCTGTGGTATCTCAGCAGAACCGCACACAAATGCTGCACTATACAAATGCACTATATAAAAAATTATATTATAGGTATATCACACCCCTGCCTTAATCAGTTTTTTTTGGGGGCAACTGGTATATCACAGCAGTTGCAATTAGTTGTTCCACTGACGTTTGTCCCTCTGTATAGCTGCGGTATCTCAGCAGAACTGCAAACAAATGCAGCACAATACAAATGCACTATATAAAAATTATATTATAGGTATATCACACCCCTGCCTCAATCAGATTTTTTGGGGGGCAACTGGTATAGCACACCAGTTGCAATTAGTTGTTCCAATAGCGTTTGTTCCTCTGTATAGCTGCAGTATCGCAGCAGAACCGCACACAATTGCTGCACAATACAAATGCACTATAATATACTTTCTATGTTAGAAAGTATATTATACACCCCTCAGTATGTCACACCTATCGATAGCACACCTATACCAATCCTTAAAAGGACTTTTGTGGCCCTATTAGCTAGCGTTTGGTGTCTCTATTCTCTCTAACAGTCTGTCCCTGCTCCACACAGCAACCTCTCCCTACACTGGCAAAAGACTGAATGTAAAATGGCAGCCAGATTGGGTTTATTTATAGGGTAGGGGGTATGTCCATGTGCTGAAACATCTCAATTGGCGCGTGCGAAGCAGGTATATCGCAGCCCTCAATCAGTCAGTATTTTGTGGAAGTAGGTATATCAAATTCCTTAATCAGTATTTTGTGGAGACAGGAATATCACACCCCTCAATTATTATTTTTTGCCACAACAGTTATATCACACTACCCTGTTTATTTGGGGCAGCAGGTATAATACAGCCGTCAATCAGTATTTTGTGGAAGCAGGTATATCACACCCCTCAATCAGTTATTTTGGGGGTAACAGGTATATCACACCCGTTGTAAATAGTTGTTCCAATAGCAGCTGTCCCTCTATATAGCTGCGGTATCGCAACAGAACCGCACACAACTGCTGCACAATACAAATGCACTATAATATATTCTATGTTAGAAAGTATATTATAAGTATATCACACCCCTCAATATATCATAGCTATCGATAGCACACCTATACCAGTCCTTAAAAGGACTTTTGTGATCCTATTAGTTAGCGTTTGGTGTCCCTAACATCCTGTCCCTGCTCCACAAAGCAACCTCTCCCTACACTGGCAAAACACAAAATGTAAAATGGCGGCCAGATCGGGTTCTGTTATAGGGTGGGGGTGTGTCCATGTGCTGAAACGTCTCAATTTGCTGTTCTGTCCCACCTTATGGATGTGTCATGGGTCAAAGTTCGGCGCAATGCAAAAGAATATGGCGCCGGCGGACATCGCCATATGTTCGGCGAATCACGAACGAGCCAAGTTCGCTGCGAAACGACCGCCGGGCGAACCGCAAGGTCATCTCTATTCAAGACTTCAGGCAGTCATTGCCAACAAAGGGTTTTCAACCAAGTATTAGAAATGAACAATTTATTTACAATTATTTAATTTGTCTAGTTACTTTTGAGCCCCTGAAATGAAGGGAATGAGTTTAAAAAATGCTTTAGTTCCTCACATTTTTATGCAATCATTTTGGTCAACCCACTGAATTAAAGCTAAAAGTCTGAACTTCAAATTCATCTGAATTGTTTTGTTCAAAATCCATTGTGGTAATGTACAGAACAAAAATTAGGAAAATGTTGTCTCTGTCCAAATATATATGGACCTAACTGTATATATGTATTATAGTGATTAGTCTACATCACACCGATTGATAATAGATGGGGAAAGTTTAAGTTCATCCATGTAGAGATTTATACCTTGAAATTCAACATCATGAAGCCTCCAGTCGACTTGGCCCCCACTCTGGATATGGCTGTTTCTTTATTATTGTGCCGGTTACTTTAATTATTGGATTTGGTATCGATGTAGTCTCAGTGCGCTGTAATGAGGGCATATTGCCCTTTTTAAAGATGGTGCCCTCGTTGGTAGGGAGGTGGCAGGAACTGCTGACGCAGTGTGTTCTGTGCGATATGGTTCCTGTCCTCTTTCCCCTTTGGTAGTAGTTTGGTCTGATTATTTCCTTATTATATACTGATATTTATGACATTATGATATGTGTTGGGGACTGGATTTAAATATTACTTCTTAGTAAACATGGCTCTGGTGTTAGTGAGTGACTTAGCTCATATTTATGGATCACTGATAAAAAATTCAATACTACTAATTACATACTTTTTAGTAAGATAGACTAATACATGCGGACCTAGAGCTCGGTGGGGAGTAGCAGATTCTTCTCAGCATGTGGATGAGATTTGTTAGAATCTCATCCACTTCACTGCTACTGTAAACGCTGCATGGGACAGTACCCTTATAGTAGAAGACAGCGACCAAAGGGGAAGGGAAAAACGTAGACCTGTAGCATTCCGTAGGCAGGCGTTTGGAGGTCAACTAAACCTTTTTATCACTGCTATTGAATTTTACTTGAGAAACTTCAGTCTTAGAAATGATTTTTCCATCCTGTGTCTCTCCAGTTGTTGGGGAACTAGAAAGCCCAGCAAGCTCTTACAACTTGCATGGAGGATTCAGTGTTTTGCTGGAGTGTTGAGCATATTCTTTAGGCCTCATGCACACGACCGTTTTTTTTTGGTCCGCATCCGAGCTGCCGTTTTGGCGGCTCGGAATGCGGACCCATTCACTTCAATGTGGCCGCAAAAGATGCGGACAGCATTCCGTGTGCTGTCCGCATCCGTTACTCCGTTCTGTGGCCCTGCGAAAACAATATAACATCGCCTACTCTTGTCTGCGCTTTGCGGACAAGAATAGGCATTTATATTGAAGGCTGTCCGTGCCGTCCATAGTGCTTCCGTGGGGCTCCGTGCCTCTATTCCGCACAGGACCTTCCGGATTGCAGACCCATTCAAGTGAATGGATCCACATTCGTAATGCGGTGCACAAACGGCCGGTGACCATATATTGCGGACCCACTGTGTGCAGGCCGCAATACATGCATGGCCGAGCAATGGCCGTGTGCATGAGCCCTTACTCACATGGTGCGTAAATCAGTGGAACCTCACCAATTCGACATGGTTGGAGTTGTATAATAAACACTTGAATGGGCCATTCTCTAGGCTTTTTTTGGTCTCTAGCTTTATTGTTCTGCTAGCTGCTGTAAAGGGAACCCGTCACTTACCTTTTCTGTATGAAACCGATGGCAATGCTATGTAGTGCTGTGTAACATGATTAAAACGATACCTTTGCCTGGGTTAGTAAATCTTTCAAAATTCCAGAACAAAAATTTGGCATGCAAATTGGTCCAAAGTGCACATTTGGCAGAACACTCATTAATATTCTCACTTGCTGTAACTATGCTCTACATTGCTCTACGTGCCACATCATCACATCATCCTGACAGAAATGAAGGGGAGGGAGTGTGATCTCTTACAACATAAAATGTAATCCAAACTTAGCAGCTTCACACCAGTATTCATTTCTTCCAGGCATGAAACAATGCTGCAGGCTGAAGTTTTAGGTTCATCAGGAATTTGTAATTTCAAAAAACATAGCATAGCTGATATGAGACATTGATGTGAGGCATTGTGGAACGTAACCCGACAACTATGTATGTATCGCACAGAGTGAAGAGAGAGTTTTGTGGACATTCTTCTTCTGTAGTGTTATAAAAGTTCTTGGCTTACAGTTGGTCATTACTTTTGCAGTGAAGCAAATGGCTGACGTATTTAATTACTCATCTATTAGTTATCTATAGTATTTAAATAATAATCTGTACTAGACTGCCAAGCTGTCTTTGTATGTTTGTTTTGTCTTTTTGTGGCATATTTGTCTTAAAAGTCATTGTGGCTAACACAAAAGATTACATAGAAAGTTGGATCATCACTGCTTAAGGCCTCATGCACACGGCCGTCGTTTTGGTCCGCATCCGAGCCGCCGTTTTGGCGGCTCAGATGCGGACCCATTCACTTACAATGGGGCTGCAAAAGATGCGGACAGCACTCTGTGTGCTTTCTGCATCCGTTGCTCCGTTCCGTGGCCCCGCCAAAAAAATAGAACATGTCCTATTCTTGTTCGTTTTGCGGACAAGAATAGGCATTTCTACAATGGGCCACACGTTCCGCAAATTGCGGAAGGCACACAGGCGGCTTCCGTTTTTTTCAGATCCGCGGTTTTTGGACCGCAAAAAACGGAACGGTCGTGTGCATGAGGCCTAAAGCGGGCCTTCCTTACTGAAACTGGTGGCATATCTTTACAGCTTTTTTAGCCACTGTCCCATTTACCTGCAATCAATGCCATTAGTTACAGCATCTGACAGTAGTGAATCAACTGGGAGGATGTAATAAAAAGGAAAAATGGCCAGAATTAGGGCTCATGCACACGACCGCAGTCCACAATGCACGGGCACTGATCATGTGCCTGCCATCTGTGGACGCGGACCCATTCACTTGAAAGGGGTCAGGCATCCGCATCCGAAGGTCCACACCGCATAAAGTAGTACATGCACTACTTTTTTGTTATGCGGAGGCATGGACTGAAAACCCACAGAAGCACTCTGTTCTGTACCAGGCACACCAGCAACTTGGTCAGGTGATGGAAATACTGCCTCTGCATTGTAGTGCTGGGGTTTCTGCACCAATGTCTTTCTCTGCCTCTAGGCACAGTTCACAGTGGTCCTCCAGCACATCACTTATGCAAAGCTAAATGTTGTCACGCAGTTCTGCACCTGGTCAGCCTTGTTGAACAGAGCCACACCGAGGAGGAACTGCTCCACGTCATCAATAAAGAAACCAAACACTGACGGGTGTGAAGATCGACAATGAATGAAAGAAGGCCAGTCCCCGGTTGCTACGTGGATTAACCTAGAAACTGTGAGGGTGAAGCCATTCCAGAATACATTGGGAGTGGCTGATACCTGAAGATCGTCACTGACAGACCACAGAAACGAAAGATGAAGAAAGTTAAGACAGTGTATTCTGTGGATGGAGATGTTTGGTTACAGTGAAGGGCAGGTCGGCGGTGTTAGCCGCGATGGGCGATGTCTAGGTACCTAAGGGCCAAATTACTTCAGCCCTTCCTGAATTGTCACCAACAGTGAGTGGGATTGAGGGAGCAAATATATCTCAGCCCTTCCCTCAAGCTTTATTGTAGTGTTCTCGACAACAGGGACATTGTAGAGGGAAGGGGTAGATTTGCATATGTATATATGTCTAAGATATGCATATATACATATATATTTGCCCTAAATGGCCAATGGGGATATGTTTATAGGTGTATATCCCCTGTATGTCCAGTATATGGGCCCAGCGTATGGGTGTATATATAGATATACATATCCCCTGTAATGCATGTCTATGTATACTTAAGTGCTGCCCATGTATGTCCCCAGGTTGTATATTATATACAGATGTATTATATATACAGTACAGACCAAAAGTTTGGACACACCTTCTCATTCAAAGAGTTTTCTTTATTTTCATGACTATGAAGGCATCAAAACTATGAATTAACACATTGGGAATTATATACATAACAAACAAGTGTGAAACAACTGAAAATATGTCATATTCTATGTTCTTCAAAGTAGCCACCTTTTGCTTTGATTACTGCTTTGCACACTCTTGGCATTCTCTTGATGAGCTTCAAGAGGTAGTCCCCTGAAATGGTCTTCCAATAGTCTTGAAGGAGTTCCCAGAGATGCTTAGCACTTGTTGGCCCTTTTGCCTTCACTCTGCTGTCCAGCTCACCCCAAACCATCTCGATTGGGTTCAGGTCCGGTGACTGTGGAGGCCAGGTCATCTGGCGCAGCACCTCATCACTCTCCTTC
The DNA here is from genome assembly GCF_905171765.1 of Bufo bufo. Taxonomy (NCBI): domain Eukaryota; kingdom Metazoa; phylum Chordata; class Amphibia; order Anura; family Bufonidae; genus Bufo; species Bufo bufo. The sequence continues at coordinate 114,397,813 of NC_053393.1, read as the reverse complement.
ATGGTCAAATAGCCCTTATTTTCAAAGTTTTCCAATTTTTCGGCTGACTGACTGACCTTCATTTCTTAAAGTAATGATGGCCACTCGTTTTTCTTTACTTAGCTGCCTTTTTCTTGCCATAATACAAATTCTAACAGTCTATTCAGTAGGACTATCAGCTGTGTATCCACCTGACTTCTCCTCAACGCAACTGATGGTCCAAACCCCATTTATAAGGCAAGAAATCCCACTTATTAAACCTGACAGGGCACACCTGTGAAGTGAAAACCATTTCAGGGGACTACTTCTTGAAGCTCATCAAGAGAATGCCAAGAGTGTGCAAAGCAGTAATCAAAGCAAAAGGTGGCTACTTTGAAGAACCTAGAATATGACATATTTTCAGTTGTTTCACACTTGTTTGTTATGAATATAATTCCACATGTGTTAATTCATAGTTTTGATGCCTTCAGTGTGAATCTACAATTTTCATAGTCATGAAAATAAAGAAAACTCTTTGAATGAGAAGGTGTGTCCAAACTTTTGGTCTGTACTGTATATATAGATATGCCAAATTATATATATATATATATATACTTATATATATACTTATATAATGTGGCCAAATCATGCCCCAACCACGGTGTCCCCCTCCAGCCTAATCCTCCTGCATTCTCCAGCAGGGGGAAGTGACACCAGATGGCAGGACAATTATGTCCAGCTTCGGTCACTTCAAAAGGCAAAGGATCAATAAGATCCTTTTGCCTTTTGATTAACATCTCCAGCAGGGCTGGACATGTTTTACATAACAGAGATAGGGGAACAAAAGTTTCCCTACCTCTGTTTGTTACATACCTCCGGTGCGGTAATTACAGCACCTGGGGTATGCAGGCGCTTCACAGGCAGGAGGATCAAAGCATTCCCCCGCCTGGAAGCGCGCTGCACATTCCTCTGTAGGCGCGTGCAGGAACGCGCGGGCTGGTGCGGCGACCTCATCTGGCGCCTGTGGCGTGTGAGCGCCGCTGGATTTAAATGGTCCGGCGGCACTGCGCTCTTCAGTTGAGCCGTGCAGCCCAGACAAGAGGATTATCCCCTAGAGATGAGCACCCCTGGAAGACGAGTATCGGCTGAGTATTAACCCCTGCATTCCCTATACCACCAATGATATTCCCTGCATTAACCTCTGCATTCCCTATACCACCAACACATTTCAAAGTATTAACCCCATACCCCATAGCTCTGCAATAACCCTGCATCATCCCTGATTAACCCCTGACCCCAACATTCCCTACCATCCTGTTAACCCTTGCAGTGCCAACCAACCCTGGGTTAACCCTTTTCCCTGCCCAGCCACCAACCCTGCATTAACCCTTGCAGGACCACACCTGTAACCCCTGATTGTGTTTAACCCTTTATGTCCAGTAAGGACAGTATATAACCAGGAGGGTGGGTGCTGCTATTTATGTGTGTATGAGTAAGAGTAATATTTAAGTAGTGTGTGTGGTGGAATTGTAGACTGTACTGTTCTAGGGTAGTTAGGTATATTATTATTGCTGTGTTGTAGTGTTGGATCCGTTACAGTTGTGTATTACTGTGTGTGACTATAAGTATATATATTTATATGTCCATTAATATATATATATATAGATATAGCAATGGTAGACTGTAGACTTGTATTTGTTTTAATAAATGTACTTTATTGTTCAACATACAGTGTATAGTCATTTATTGTAGTAGTCTCCTCCGTAGTATAACATAACGCATAACACAGTTCAGTAATTAGTGTAAGGGCAACCAAGGTAAATTAGTTAAGTTATATATTAAAGTATAAATAGGTGGAGTCATCAATAGACGATTCACGCCTATTTATGAATATTAGTTATTGATATTTACCCAAAATATTCATAATTAATATTTCCTTTAACAGACACCATTTTGGGGTACAATGTACTTTATAACTTTTATTAAAAATGTTTACAGCTTTACTAATTTGCACAATAAGAACAATGTTTTAGTAAATACCATATTTTTCGCTTTATAAGACGCACCTGTTTATAAGACGCACCTAGGTTTTTGAGGAGGAAAATGAGAAAATAAATATTTTTAACCAAAAGGTGTGCTTTTGGTGGGTTTTGAACTAATGGTGGTCTGTGGATGACACTATTATGGGTGATCTGTGGATGACACTTCTATGGAGGGGATCTGTGGATGACGCACTGTTATGAGGGATCTATGGATGACACTTATGTGATTATACCCCCATCATCCTAGAGAATACACTGATGTACTGTAGGTACTGTACATTGGTGTATTCTCAAGGATGAGGGGAGTTATAGTCAGATTAAATAGAAACACTATCCAGGGACTGTTCTGTAATTGGCATGTGTTTATATTAAATATGACTATAACCCCCCTCATCCATAGAAATCCACTCATATACTGCAGCACATGCGTGGATTCCTATGGATGAGGGGGGTTATAGTCATATTTAATATAAACACATGACAATTACAGAACAGTCCCTGGACAGTGCTTATATTAAATATGACTATAACCCCCCTCATCCATAGGAATCCACTCATATACTGCAGTATCTGGGTGGATACCTATGGATGAGGGGGGGGGAGGTTGTAGTCATAGATGACACATTTGCAGTAATTTTTATATTGCCCTGAGCTCCACTCACCCGGGGACTGGGTACAGAAAACCACTGTACACAGCAGGAGCAGAGCTGGTACAGCGGGAAGGTGGAAGGAAGCTGATGGAGGTGAGGGCAGCACCACTGCGCTCACCACTAATCAGCAGGACTAAAGAAGTGCGGGCTGACGGCAGCAGAGCACATTCATTGAAGCTGCCAGCCCGCCCAACGGTTTACTGTATAATCTCTAACTTCATTCACCTTCTCCTGGTACGGAGATTTCAGAGACTTCCACTTGTGTTTTACCTCTTCTACCTCTTGAATCAGTAACTCTGGGCTTGTCTCCTCCGTTTTGACAATGTCCGCTTCTTGTATGAATTCAGGAAGGAAGCTCAGGACTTGCAGCTGGCTGCACAGCATCTTCTACTTTCTGCATCGCTCCATGGAATCATCCACCAGGACTTTGGCTGGGATCTCGCCATCACCTTCTTCTTTACACCGCACGTCCAGACAAGTAGTTCGGGAGCAGGAAGCAGTGACAGGATGGCGGAGGGCTTTTGGATTCCCTCTCTAACCGCCCTTGTCTGGAGTCTGGACGTGCGGCGTAAAGAAGAAGGTGATGGCGAGATCCCAGCCAGTCCTGGTGGATGATTCCATGGAGCGACGCAGAAAGCATTAGATGCTGTGCAGCCAGCTGCAAGTCCTGCACTTCTTTCCTGAATTCATACAAGAAGCGGACATTGTCAAAAGGGAGGAGACAAGCCCAGAGTTACTGATTCAAGAGGTAAAACAGAAGTGGAAGTCTCTGAAATCTCCGTACCAGGAGAAAATTCAGTTCGGTTTACTATAATAGCGGGCGGGCTGGCTGGCAGCAGCGGAGCACAATAAGTGAAGCCGCCAGCCCGCCCATCCCTGGTGCATTCTTGTTAAGAAAGCGCGGGCTAGCGGCAGAAAAATTTAGTGAAGCCGCCAGCCCGCCCAACAGTTTAATGGCAGGCTCAGGAGTTGTTAGTGAGAGCTCCTGAGCCACCTAATTTTAGTTCTATTCGTTTTATAAGACGCAGTGACTTTTCCCCTCCACTTTAGAGGGAAAAAAAGCGCGTCTTATAAAACGAAAAATACGGTAATTAGTTTTTGTGTTGCTACCATATTTTCTGTAATTTAATTACATTTTTCTGTCAATGATGTCATATGAAGACTTGTTTTGCAAGCCAAATTGTACCTTTACTTGGTGCCATTTTGGGATAGATAAAAATCACAGCGCAACAATGATTTTGCTACTGAGAGAAAAACATGTGATTTATATTAAAATGAGCGTGCTGATTCCAAATATGAACTCGGAATTTGCCTGACACATCTAGATTTTAACCCCTTAAGGACCCTGGGATTTTCCATTTTTGCCTTTTCGTTTTTCACTCCCCGCCTTCCCATAGTCCTAACTTTTTTATTTTTCCATTCACATAGCCTTATGAGGGCTTATTTTTTGTGGGACAAGTTGTAATTTCTAATGGCACCATTTACGGTTGCATACCATGTAGTAGGAAGTGGGGAAAAAATTCCAAATGGGGTAGAATTGTTATCTTCATTCTCCAGGTCAGTACAGTTACAACAATACCATACTTGTATAATTTTGCTTGTGTTTTAATACAGAAAAATAAAATAAAAACCTTTGAAATTTTTTTTTTTTTTTTTTATAACCATATTCTGATCTATAACTTTTTTGTAGTTATGTGTATGGGGCTCATTTTTTGCGGGACGATCTGTTATTTTCAGTGATACCAATTTGAAGTGTGTGTGCGACTTTTTGATCACTTTTTATAAAAAAAAATATTGGGTAGTTGAATTGACAAAAAATTTATGTATATAAACACAATTCAACACTTAATTTGCACTATGCCAGGCATGCTCAACCTGCGGCCCTCCAGCTGTTGCAAAACTACAACTCCCAGCATGCCTGAACAGCCTGCAGCTATCAGCCTACAGCAGAGAATTGTGGGAGTTGTAGTTTTACAACAACTGGAGGCCGCAGGTTGAGAATGCCTGCACTATACCAATACAATGCTGCCACCTAGTGGCCTGTATTTGTATAATCATCTAATAGGCACTGAAGCCTGCTTGAGGCTTCAGCCTATTAGATCAATGTAACAGGTTTCCCGATCTCAGCCGGGGAACGCTGTTACCAGAGCGGAAGTGTGCGACTTCCGCTTCAGGACTGCGCAGATGCTGTGGTCGCATTTAACTACAGCATCTAAAAGGGAATTTTTATGCGATACATGTGCCGCTGGTTCTGCTAATTAAATTAGCAGAAACCCGGCGGCTATGGCGCCCGCTGCACGTGCAAGCGGGCAAAATGTTTGGAGACCGGACTTCCGCCGTACATGTACGGCGGAGGTCCTTAAAGGGTTAAGTTACACATGGAAAGCCTATTCAGTTATAATATAAATGCATTATATTAAAGATATTTCATTGGACATATCCAGACTAGTTATGATCGAGCATCAAAGTATTCGGGTGTTTGGCCCGAACACATTGCTATATTCATGTGCTCGGCCGAGCACCCAAAATTAATGGAAGTCAATGGGAGACAACCAGGCACCCCCTGCTCTGAAGAGGGGGGGGGGTGCCTGGTCCATTGGAAAAGGTCAGAAAGTGACAGAAACAGCACCGAAATGGATCGGGAACAGCATGGGGACGATGTCTGGATGCATCTTGGACTCCCAGGTCACTGCTGGGAACCATGTTGTCCGAGTTGTAAGCCACTTTTACAGACTGACAAAAATACGCAAAAAAACTGCTGGTGACCCTCAAAAACATTTGGAGCAAGGGCCTGCTGATCTGACCATCTAAAACCTTAGGCGCGAGGGCCTGCTGCCGCATTGGTGACTCTAGATAACCTCTGGGCGATTGCACGTCCCTGTGACGGAGACGACCCATTCGGATGTCTGCCCTATCATCTTTCGATGTTCTTTTTTGCACCTACCATGGTGATAACGGGTAACGGGGAATCAGGATTCGATGCCGGAGAGGGAGCTTGAGAAAGGGAAACCACATCCAAGGGAGGTCAATGGCTGAAATCTGATTGGCTGTTGTTGCCTTGCCCCTTTTTTTTTCCTAATTGTGAACCACCCACAGAGGGTGGGGCAAGTTAATAAAGCTTAAGCATCCAAGGAAGGCAGCAGGCGCGCAGCAATTACCCACTCCCGACTCGGGGAGGTAGTGACGATACATAACAATACAGGACTCTTAAGATGCCCTGTTATTGGAATGAGTAATAAAAAATTACAGGGAATGTCACTGCAGTATTTTGGATAAAGCAACGTTATACAGGAGAGGCCCTGCTGCCGCTTTGTTGACTCTAGATAACTTCTGCCTGATCGCACGTCCTCGTGACGGCCTTGATCCAATTGGATATCTTCTCTATCAACTTTTGATGTTCTTTTCTGCACCTACCATGGTGATCACGGGTAACAGGGAATCAGGGTTCAATGCCGGAGAGTGAGCTTGAGAAAGGGATACCACATCCAAGGGAGGTCAATGGCTGAAATCTGATTGGCTGTTGTTGCCTTGCCCCTTTTTTTTCCTAATTGTGAACCACCCAGAGAGGGTGGGTCAAGTTATTAAAGCAGAAACATCCAAGGAAGGTAGCAGGCGCGCGGCAATTACCCACTCCTGACTCGGGTTGGTAATGACGATAAATTACAATACAGGACTCTTATGATGCCCTGTTATTGGAATGAGGAATAAAAAATTACAGGGAATGTCACTGCGGTATTTTGGATGAGGAAACGTTATACAGGAGAGGCCCTGCTGCCGCTTTGTTGACTCTAGATAACTTCTTCCTGATCGCAAGTCTCCGTGACGTCCACGATCCATTTGGATATCTTTACTATCAACTTTCGTTCTTTTATGCGCCTAACATGGTGACCACCGGTAACGGGGAACCATTGTTCGATTTAGGAGAGGGAGCCTGATAAACGGCTACGGCTACTACTTCAAAGCAAGGCATCATGAGTTGCGGGCCTGCAGGTGAGCTGACCCTGTAGAAGATTTTAGGTGCGGGCCTGCTGGTGAGCTGAGGTGGAACCGACAAACCCAACTTGAATTTGATGGCTGCATTAATCTGCAGTTGACCGTGATACAGCTCCACAGATTGTTTCCATCTGCATCTTTCTAAGCAAACTGTGGCCTTAGTCTTTTATCCAGACTCAGCCATTGTACCACTATGTGGCCTCCTCATGCTGCCATCTCCACACCATGTCACCTTGCCACTCATTTTTATCACCATGCTGCTGCTGATGCTGCTTAAAAGGCCTTAAACTGATCACCAGGCCCACAATTTAATTAAGGTTTTGTAATCAATAAACCCAAATTGCTTTTGTGGGCTGCATCAGTGGCGTAGCTAGAATTGAATGGGCCCCACAGCAAATTTTTTAATGGGGCTCCATCCCACAGTAATTTTTTTAGCGACCCCTTCCTTTCATGCCGCCCCCATTCCTGTGGCTAGTAAAGATCGTTCTCTCAGACCAGAGCCGGCAGCTGTTCCATCAGTCTTTACTGTCACTGTATATAATTTCACTGTGTAATACTGTTGAGGGGGCCCTGACCAAATCCGTGATACAGCTCCACAGATGGTTTCCATCTGCATCTTTCTGAACACTCTGTGGCCTTAGTCTTTTATCCAGACTCAGTCATTGTGCCACTATGTGGCCTCCTCATGCTGCCATCTCCACACCATGTCACCTTGCCACTTATTTTTATCACCATGCTGCTGCTGCTGCAGCTTAAAAGGGCTTAAAGTGATCACCAGGCCCACAATCTAATTAAGGTTTTACGCACAAAGCCAAAGTACCAAAGTAAAAAAATCTATTTTATTGGAAAAATTTATTGAAAAAATTATTTCCTGTATATTTACTTGTATATAAAGTGCAAGTGCTGCCAAAAATTACAAGGAAGAGGCACTCCGATACAACCTGTATATCACATAAAGGAGGGCCTCATTCACATTGAGTTGCGGGCATGCAGGTGAGCTGACCCTGTAAAAGATTTTAGATTTGGGCCTGCAGGTGAGCTGATCCTGTAAAAGATTTTTGGTTTGGGCCTGCAGGTGAGCTGACCCTGTAAAAGACGCTCTAAAACATTATATGTGAGTGCCTGCTGATGAGCTGATGCTCTAAAACATTATATGCAGGGGCCTGCTGCTGAGCTGACCATCTAAAACATTATATGCGGCAAGTGCCTGCTGGTGAGCTGACGCTCTAAAACATTATATGCAGGGGCCTGCTGCTGAGCTGACCATCTAAAACATTGGGAGCGAGTGCCTGCTGGTGATCTGACGCTCTAAAACAATATATGCGAGGGCCTGCTGCTGAGCTGACCCTCTAAAACATTAAGAGCAAGGGCCTGCTGCTGAGCTGACCCTCTAAAACATTAGGGGCGAGGGCCTGTTTCTGAGCTGACCCTATAAAACATTAGGGGCGAGGGCCTGCTGCTTAGCTGACCCTCTAAAACATTAGGGGTGAGGGCCTGCTGGTGAGCTGACCCAATAAAAAAAATTAGAGTGGAGGGAATATATACAATCTGGATGATGAGGAGGAGAAAACAAGATTCAACTATATACTCTTTTTTTGTGGTGGAAAAGGAGCATGGGAATACACTACAGTAGATTGAGTCCATTATACACTCACCTAAAGAATTATTAGGAACACCATACTAATACGGTGTTGGACCCCCTTTTTCCTTCAGAACTGCCTTAATTCTATGTGCCATTGATTCAACAAGGTGCTGATAGCATTCTTTAGAAATGTTGGCCCATATTGATCGGATAGCATCTTGCAGTTGATGGAGATTTGAGGGATGCACATCCAGGGCACGAAGCTCCCATTCCACCACATCCCAAAGATGCTCTATTGGGTTGAGATCTGGTGACTGTGGGGGCCATTTTAGTACAGTGAACTTATTGTCATGTTCAAGAAACCAATTTGAAATGATTCGAGCTTTGTGACATGGTGCATTATCCTGCTGGAAGTAGCCATCAGAGGATGGATACATGTTCTCATTCTGTTTACGCCAAATTCGGACTCTACCATTTGAATGTCTCAACAGAATTTGAGACTCATCAGACCAGGCAACATTTTTCCAGTCTTCAACAGTCCAATTTTGGTGAGCTCGTGCAAATTGTAGCCTCTTTTTCCTATTTGTAGTGGAGATGAGTGGTACCCGGTGGGGTCTTCTGCTGTTGTAGCCCATCCGCCTCAAAGTTGTGCGTGTTGTGGCTTCACAAATGCTTTGCTGCATACCTCGGTTGTAAAGAGTGGTTATTTCAGTCAACGTTGCTCTACTATCAGCTTGAATCAGTCGGCCCATTCTCCTCTGACCTCTAGCATCCACAAGGCATTTTTGCCCACAGGACTGCCGCATACTGGATGTTTTTCCCTTTTCACACCATTCTTTGTAAACCCTAGAAATGGTTGTGCGTGAAAATCCCAGTAACTGAGCAGATTGTGAAATACTCAGACCGGCCCGTCTGGCACCAACAACCATGCCACGCTCAAAATTGCTTAAATCACCTTTCTTTCCCATTCTGACATTCAGTTTGGAGTTCAGGAGATTGTCTTGACCAGGACCACACCCCTAAATGCATTGAAGCAACTGCCATGTGATTGGTTGACTAGATAATTGCATTAATGAGAAATAGAACAGGTGTTCCTAATAATTCTTTAGGTGAGTGTAAATGATAGATTGAAATTGCCTTTATGTTCATCATCAGCTCAGTTCTCCTCTGGTGGAGTTGGGAAGTCAGGGGCATTCCAGGCCTTGTTCATTTTTATAAGAGTCAACCTGTCAGTATTGCCAGTGGACAAGCGGATACGCTTATCTGTTATAATGCCACCAGCAGCACTAAATACAAGCTTAGACAAAATGCTGTCGGCAGGGCAGGCCAGCACCTTCAAGGCGTAGAGCGCATGTTCGTGCCACGTGTCCAGCTTGGACACCCAGTAGTTGTAAGGCACTGAGGGATCATTTAGGACGCTGACACGGTCTGCTATGTATTCCTTCACCATCTTCCAAAACTTTTCCCTCCTTGGCTGCGCTTCAGGGTGAGGTTGCTGGTGGGGTGTCATGAATGTGTCCCATGCCTTTGAGAGTGATGCCCTGCCTTTGTTGGAACTGCTGTACTGCCTAAGGAAGTACGGACTCTGCCGCCAACGTTGTCAGATGTAAAATTTTGGAGCAATCTCTCAACAAGTACCTTCTGGTATTCCACCGTTTTACTCATCCTCTCCACCATAGGAATGAGAGATGAGAAGTTCTCTTTGTAGTGGGGGTCGAGAAGGGTGAACACCCAGTAATCTGTGTTATCTAAAATGCGTATAACGCGAGAGTCGCTGAAAAGGCAGCCTAACATGAAGTCAGCCATGTGTGCCAGAGTATCAACAGGCAAGACGTCGATGTCGACATCAGGAAGACTCTTCATCTCCTCTTCCTCCTCTTCTGCCCATCCACGCTGAACAGATGGAATTAAAGCTCCATGTGTACTACCCTCTGTTGCAGAGGCAAATGTCTCCAGCTCATCCTCCTCCTCTTCATGGTCCAATTCGCGCTGAGAACACGAACTGTGGGTGGGCTGGCTATCACATTGTGTAATGTCCTCCCCCATTTCCTCGTATGCCACATTCAGCGCGTCATCCTTAATTGTGAGCAGCATCGTTTGAGTAGACACAGCAGTTGTATGGTTACGCTGATAATAGCGTTATCGCCACTAACCATCTGTGTGGATTCATCAAAGTTTTTTAAAACCTCACAGAGATCTGACATCAATGCCCACTCCTCGCTTCTGAATAGTGGCAGTTGAATTGAAAGTCGACGACCATGTTGCAGCTGGTATTCCACAACTGCCCTCTGCTGCTCACAAAGCCTGGGCAACATGTGGAACGTAGAGTTCCAGCACGGGCTCACGTCACACAACAGTGAGCTGGAAGCCGCAAGCGCTGCTGCATCGTTGACAGACCGGCTGAAGCTGTGGACAACTTGCGGAAATGGGCACACATGCGGCGTGCCTTCACTATTATCTCTGGCAAATTGGGGTAGGTTTTGATAAACTGCTGAACCACTAAGTTTATGACGTGGGCTAGGCATGGGATGTGTGTCAGGTTGCTAAGCTCCAAAGCCGCCACCAAGTTACGGCTATTGTCAGACACAACCATGCCTAGTTGTAGGTTGAGTGGCGAAAGCCACAGCTCGATTTGGTCCCTTATACGCTGCCAAAGCTCTGCGGTGGTGTGTTGTTTGTCCCCTAAACAGATCAACTTCATCACGGCCTGTTGACGCTTACCCACAGCAGTGCTACACTGCTTCCAGCGACTGATGGCAGACTGCTGCTGGAGGTGGAAGTGGAGGAGGAGGAGGCGGCGGAGGAGGAGAAGTGGGGGTTGGAGCCAGTAACATAGCTGCTGGCGGAGACCCTGATGGACATAGGACCCGCAATCCTGGGCGTGGGCAGCACTATATTACGCCCAGAATAATGGAATTTGGCCTAAAGAAAGAATTTTCGTTTGCAGGACAGTATATGTCACAGAAACACACAGAATATGGACACTATATTAGGCCCTGATTATTGGAATTTGCCCTAAAGAAAGAGTTTTTGGATGCAGGACAGTATATGTCACAGAAACACACAGAATATGGACACTATATTAGGTCCTGATTATTGGAATTTGCCCTAAAGTAAGAGTTTTCGTATGCAGGACAGTATATGTCATAGAAACACACAGCATATGGGCACTATATTAGGCCCTGATTATTGGAATTTGGCCTAAAGAAAGAGTTTTCGTATGCAGGACAGTATATGTCACAGAAATACACAGATATGGACACTATATTAGGCCCTAATCATTGGAATTTGCCCTAAAGAAAGAGTTTTCGTATGCAGGACAGTATATGTCACAGAAACACACAGAATATGGACACTATATTAGGCCCAGATTATTAGAATTTGGCTTAAAGAAAGAGTTTTCGGATGCAGGACAGTATATGTCTCAGAAACACACAGAATATGGACACTATATTAGGCTCAGATTTTTTGATTTTGCCCATAAGATACAGTTTTTGGATGGCGTACTGTATATGTCACAAAACACCACAGAATATGGACACTATTTTATGCCCAGATTATTGGAATCTGCGGTACAGACACTGTTTTCTGATGTAGTTTATATTTATATTTTAGTTTTTCCCTATATCTGGGCCTGACAACCACACAAGGTGTCGGAGCGCAGATCACACAATTCACGGATTACACCGTTGACAGCAAAAATGTGGATAGATTATGAGAGAAAAATTGTTTTATGTATTTAAAATTTTCTCCCTCTATCTAGGCCTGACAACCACACAAGGTATTGAAGCACAGGTCACACAATTCACCGATTACACCGTTGATAGCAAAAATGTGGATAGATTATGAGAGAAAAATTGTTTTCTGTATTATAATTTTTTCCCTATATCTGAGCCTGGCAACCACACAAGGTATTGAAGCACAGGTCACACAATTCACCGATTACACCGTTGATAGCAAAAATGTGGATAGATTATGGGAGAAAATTTTTTTCTGTATTTAAATTTTTTCCCTATATCTAGGCCTGACAACCACACAAGGTATTGAAGCGCAGATCACACAATTCACGGATTACACCGTTGACAGCAAAAATGTGGATAGATTATGGGAAAAAATTGTGTTTTCTGTATTAAATTTTTTTCCCTATATCTGGGCCTGGCAACCACACAAGGTATTGAAGCGTAGATCACACAATTTACGGATTACACTGTTGACAGCACAGAAGGTATTGCTGCACAGATTTCACAAGTCACTGCAGACA